>NW_027225936.1:27500-37039 GCF_038994185.2 Dermacentor albipictus | reverse complement strand
CCGGCCTTCTCGAGGCACACAATGAAGTGCACCAAGAAAGGACCGGCATGATGTTCAGTCCGAGCCGTCGCATCGGGTAGATGCACTACTCGTCTGGAACTGAGATCCAACTACGAGCTTTTTAACCGCAGCAGCTTTAGTATACGCTATTGGAGCTGGAATTACCGCGGCTGCTGGCACCAGACTTGCCCTCCAATTGATCCTCGTTAAAGGATTTAGAGTGTACTCATTTCAATTACGGGGCCTCAAAAGAGTCCCGTATTGTTATTTTTCGTCACTACCTCCCCGTGCCGGGAGTGGGTAATTTGCGCGCCTGCTGCCTTCCTTGGATGTGGTAGCCGTTTCTCAGGCTCCCTCTCCGGAATCGAACCCTGATTCTCCGTTACCCGTAACAACCATGGTAAGCAAGTAACCTACCATCGAAAGTTGATAAGGCAGACACTTGAAAGAAACGTCGCCGGCTCGTGGCCATGCGATCAGCACAAAGTTATCCAGAGTCACCACACAATACGGGCCGAAACCCGATCGATCTTGGTCTAATAAAAGCACCCGTCGCCCAAAGGGCTTCAGGCTCACTGCATGTATTAGCTCTAGAATTGCCACAGTTATCCAAGTAGGAAGAAACGATCTAAGGAACCATAACTGATTTAATGAGCCATTCGCGGTTTCGCCTTATTTCGGCATGTACTTAGACATGCATGGCTTAATCTTTGAGACAAGCATATGATTACTGGCAGGATCAACCAGGTAATCGTTCAACTGCGCGTCCCGCCTGTCAAGCAGGCCGGACGCCGTTTTTGCGATGCCGAGGCCACCTTCAGGCGCCCCAGCACGCTTCGTTCTTGCAAAGAGTAGCACTTTGCACAGTCCGAGACGACGGCGTTCGAGCTCGCTACGGCGCCCTCCCCGAAGGGCCGGGTATCGCCACGCGGCAAGAAGCACGCAACATTCTCGATAGACTGGTTGTGTCGACTCGATCACGGCTTGCGGTTTCTCTTGAGCCCGCAGCACAGGTGGACCGACCGACACTTGCAACGTAGCCGAGACGGCAAAGCCGCCAGGCGACGGGTCACGCCCGCGCCTTCGGCGCTTTCGCATTTGACTCGTCCGAGGACGATGCGGAACACAACTCGATATCGTGGAGAAAGCGTCGTCCGACAACCAGCCCCTAACGCATCAAGCGGATGAGGCTGCAGACGTCAGCTGTGGGATCCACGGGAGCGATACCGGGGACACGCTTGACGGGCACGAAGCCCGCCGCATATCAAACACCCAGGTCGCTTTTGGGGGCGACTGCTCTCTGGGACCCCCATATAATAGCAGCGATAAGTTCCCAAATCTCCATGGGGCCGTACTCGTGCCACTTTCGACGAGCGTTTGGCGAAAATCGTGCCGCCTCGCAGCGCCGCGAGCGAGATGGAAAGCTTACGTCGGCAGCGCAATGCCGAAGTCGTGAAAGCGCAGCGCGTCGACCGAATGCGCGAACGGCAATCTCTCGCCTATGGACAGCGCGGTTTCCAGAACAATCGCCTTTCTGTGCCCCTACGGGGCCGCACGCTAGCGCGGCCCTTTCGCCGTTTCCGAGCACGAGTGCGACCGGCGCGGGCGGCGTGCTCGACACCCCGGCTGACGCCGTTTCGGACTTTGTCTCTTCGCGCGCTCGCGCCAACGCCGCGGCAAAACGACGACCTCTGCGCGGTTCTTTCCCGGTTCCCGGCGTGCTATAGTGCAGCCAGCCGGACGGTGGCGACGACTCAGTCGCGGCCGTGCGGTGGCTTGTACGCCAAAGTTGCGTGACGGGCGTCGAGCTCCCGCCGCGGCCCGGCTCAGGTGGTTTCGGACTTCTGTCTCTTCCGAGCGCTCGCGTCGTCGTGGGCACGATTCTCGAGTGCGGAGCGGTGCGCGGACACCACCACGAACACGCGCAAGCCGAAAACGGCACTACGGTACAACGTCGGCCAGGGCGGTACGGCCCCCTTATGTGAGCAGCGATAAGTGACCAGATCTCCACGGGGCCGTACTCGTGCGACAAGGCGGCGTACTGCGCCGAGCCGAGCGCCAATATTTGGCCTTGGCACGGCCGATTTGAGCTCTCGCGATCGCCGCGGTACCGCCGCTCACCGATTCAAGGCACGCTAGCGCGGCCCCTTCGCCATTTTTCGAGTAAGAGTGCGAAAAGCGCGCGCGGCGTGCTCGTCGCCCCGGCTGACGTAGTCTCGGACTTAGTCTCGCTCACGCCGCCCCGGCTGACGTCGTCTCGGACTTAGTCGCGCTCACACCGCCCCGGCTCACGTGGTTTCGGACTTCCGTCTCTTCCGAGCGCTCGCGTCGTCGTGGGCACGATTCTCGAGTGCGGAGCGGTGCGCGGACACCACCACGAACACGCGCAAGCCGAAAATGGCACTACGGTACAACGTCGGCCAGGGCGGTACGGCCCCCTTATATGAGCAGCGATAAGTGACCAGATCTCCACGGGGCCGTACTCGTGCGACAAGGCGGCGTACTGCGCCGAGCCGAGCGCCAATATTTGGCCTTGGCACGGCCGATTTGAGCTCTCGCGATCGCCGCGGTACCGCCGCTCACCGATTCAAGGCACGCTAGCGCGGCCCCTTCGCCATTTTTCGAGTAAGAGTGCGAAAAGCGCGCGCGGCGTGCTCGTCGCCCCGGCTGACGTAGTCTCGGACTTAGTCTCGCTCACGCCGCCCCGGCTGACGTCGTCTCGGACTTAGTCGCGCTCACACCGCCCCGGCTCACGTGGTTTCGGACTTTCGTCTCTTCCGAGCGCTCGCGTCGTCGTGGGCACGATTCTCGAGTGCGGAGCGGTGCGCGGACACCACCACGAACACGCGCAAGCCGAAAACGGCACTACGGTACAACGTCGGCCAGGGCGGTACGGCCCCTTATAAGAGCAGCGATAAGTGACCAGACCTCCACGGGGCCGTACTCGTGCGACAAGGCGGCGTACTGCGCCGAGCCGAGCGCCAATATTTGGCTTTGGCACGGCCGATTTGAGCTCTCGCGATCGCCGCGGTACCGCCGCTCACCGATTCAAGGCACGCTAGCGCGGCCCCTTCGCCATTTTTCGAGTAAGAGTGGGAAAAGCGCGCGCGGCGTGCTCGACGCCCCGGCTGACGTCGTCTCGGACTTGGTCGACGCCCCGGCTGACGTAGTCTCGGACTTAGTCTCGCTCACGCCGCCCCGGCTGACGTCGTCTCGGACTTAGTCGCGCTCACACCGCCCCGGCTCACGTGGTTTCGGACTTTCGTCTCTTCCGAGCGCTCGCGTCGTCGTGGGCACGATTCTCGAGTGCGGAGCGGTGCGCGGACACCACCACGAACACGCGCAAGCCGAAAACGGCACTACGGTACAACGTCGGCCAGGGCGGTACGGCCCCTTATAAGAGCAGCGATAAGTGACCAGACCTCCACGGGGCCGTACTCGTGCGACAAGGCGGCGTACTGCGCCGAGCCGAGCGCCAATATTTGGCTTTGGCACGGCCGATTTGAGCTCTCGCGATCGCCGCGGTACCGCCGCTCACCGATTCAAGGCACGCTAGCGCGGCCCCTTCGCCATTTTTCGAGTAAGAGTGGGAAAAGCGCGCGCGGCGTGCTCGACGCCCCGGCTGACGTCGTCTCGGACTTGGTCGACGCCCCGGCTGACGTAGTCTCGGACTTAGTCTCGCTCACGCCGCCCCGGCTGACGTCGTCTCGGACTTAGTCGCGCTCACACCGCCCCGGCTCACGTGGTTTCGGACTTGCGTCTCTTCCGAGCGCTCGCGTCGTCGTGGGCACGATTCTCGAGTGCGGAGCGGTGCGCGGACACCACCACGAACACGCGCAAGCCGAAAACGGCACTACGGTACAACGTCGGCCAGGGCGGTACGGCCCCTTATAAGAGCAGCGATAAGTGACCAGACCTCCACGGGGCCGTACTCGTGCGACAAGGCGGCGTACTGCGCCGAGCCGAGCGCCAATATTTGGCCTTGGCACGGCCGATTTGAGCTCTCGCGATCGCCGCGGTACCGCCGCTCACCGATTCAAGGCACGCTAGCGCGGCCCCTTCGCCATTTTTCGAGTAAGAGTGGGAAAAGCGACCGCGGCGTGCTCGACGCCCCGGCTGACGTCGTCTCGGACTTAGTCGACGCCCCGGCTGACGTAGTCTCGGACTTGGTCTCGCTCACGCCGCCCCGGCTGACGTCGTCTCGGACTTAGTCGCGCTCACACCGCCCCGGCTCACGTGGCTTCGGACTTGGTCTCTTCGAGCGCTCGCAGCCAGGTCGGGGCCGACGCCGACGTCTGCGTGGGGCTTCAACGATTCCCGGCGCGACGCAATGCAACTGCGCGCAGGATGCCAGCGACTCCGCCGTGGCCGTGCGGCGGTGTACACGCAGAAGTTTCGTGAAGGGGTATCGAGCTCCCGCCGCCCCGGCGGACGTGGTTTCGGACTTTAGCGCTCGCAGCGATCTCGCGGCGATCGCTGACGTCTGCGCGGTTTCAGGTGTGCTACGATGCAGCAGTCTGCCGCACGACAATTTACGGAAGCGAGTGCATTCCGCCCCGGCGGACGCGGCAGCGGACTTTGTGCCTGCGGGAGTGCTCTTGTTGCTGTAAAATTTGAACGGGTGCAGCTGCGCGAAGCAAGTGTACACATTTTCTCTCTCTCTCTCTCTCTCTCTGCCTCTGAGGCGACTGTAATTTTAATTTAAATGCAATTGGAGGCGGGAGCAACCTGATGAGAGTAGGCGGACTTCGGCACACCTTGTAGTTTAGAAATTGTTTTCAAGCTTTGAGGACATACACAATCGCGCCATCTGCTTTCCCCGTCTCTTTGGCACTTCATAGTGTGTGCAGCATGCTCTGCATTCCAAAGAAACGCGCCTGTTTCTCCCCCTCTCTCACGTTCTTCTTGTCTTTCTTGCTGCTCTTGTGAGAAGTTGCTATGCTCTTTACTCGCTGTAAAATAGAATGCTTGCGCGAGCCAACAACTTGCGTGTCTTTCTTTTTTTTTGTTGTTGTTGTTTTTTTCTCTCTTCCCAAGACGTTTCTGCCATTATTCACTAGCTCTCGTTCTTAGTATGCAACGGAGCGTTAGCTCGCGCCATCTACCTTTCTTTCTGTATGGCGAAGGCCGTAGGTTTTCCTAGTTCCGCACACAGATGGCGCGGATGCGTTTTCGCGCCAGTTTCGAACGACCTCGCTGTACACATGTTTCTCATTTAAAAGTTTCAAAGGGGCTTGCGAAAGGGCGTGGTCCTTTTTTCTTGCGCAAGGCTGAGCTTTCCAGCTGTGCTTAAGCTATGCTAGCATGTGTGCGTATGTGTGTGTGTGTGTGTGTGTGTGTGTGTGTGTGTGTGTGCGTGCGCGCGCGCGCGTGCGTGCGCGTGCATATGTGTGCGTGTGTGTGTATACACGCACACGGTAAAGATGATGGGGTAGCGCTATTTCTTTCTTTCTTTCTTTCTTTTTTAACAACACCTGTGCTCCACATGGCGATCTTCCTGCCCTCTATGTTTCCGGTTGGAAGGAGTGCGCAGCCTTTTCTATATTTATTTATTTTTTTTTTTTCATTCTCTTTCATTCGTACATGAGGCGCGCTACCTAATTCTAGCGGTCGAATCGACACGTTGCAATCCGTCCCGGCCTGTGCCGTATGAAAACTTTCAGTGGGCCTTGCGGTAAATAAAAGGAAATGAGGGAAATGCGCGTAGTGTATTACACTTGCGCACGGGCTTGAAACGAAGGCCTCAAAGAAAGCCGCCTTGAGCGGTCGCATTCAGACGGAAGTAAGCATTCCCCTTGCGCGTGTTTTCCGCTCGCCTGTTCCGTTTTCTACGAGGTTGCCTTCGTTGGTTTTGCCTTGCGAACAAGCTTGCGCTCGGGTCTCGTTTCTACGCGACGGCGTTTCGTTAACAGTGAAAGACTGAGGCGTCGCGAGTTGATTCGCGAGATAGAGAGCATAGAGTCTCTAGACGGGCTGGGTTTTATAAGATTGCCCACGCTGTTGCTGAGGTTACCAATGTCGCCAGGGCACCCACAAGGCAGTGGTACAATGGAGTGAAGTGAAAGACATCGCTTCTCGGCCTTTTGGCTAAGATCAAAGTGTAGTATCTGTTCTTATCAGCTTAATATCTGATACGGGTTCTATATGGACCCACGATATTAAACCTATTTTTGGAAGTTGGCGGAGTGCTTGAAGCCTGCTTCACCTCCGCCGCAGGTCGGCC
The DNA here is from genome assembly GCF_038994185.2 of Dermacentor albipictus. Classification (NCBI taxonomy): domain Eukaryota; kingdom Metazoa; phylum Arthropoda; class Arachnida; order Ixodida; family Ixodidae; genus Dermacentor; species Dermacentor albipictus. Next base: position 30,816 of record NW_027225936.1, on the reverse strand, counting down.
CGGTATTGCACTACCTCCGGGATCGGCCCCCGCTCACTTAGGTGAGACTTCATTCAATCAAAATGAAGAACACAAGCTCGAAGCGAGCACTCACGTGACACGCACCATTCCCATACTATACGCAACGATGCCGGTGTTTCTGAACGATTGTCTGCTGTAATGAGCCACTTGGGGGGGGGGGGGGGGGGGAAGGGTGATTAGCCGTGGGTTTTGCAATCAATGTAAGTCCCACTCAAAGCCAACACTGCATTTTGGAGTTCACTATCGCTTTGATCCGTAAACGACAGCAAGCTCGCCCTGCGAAAATCCGCTGCCCTAGTGGAAGAAAGGTTCCCTATGAAACAAAAATGGAGTGCCCGATTTCCGGCAACATTTTCGCTGCAGTGGGACCGAGCGCCTCGAAAACAAACTTGTCGTATGGCCAAGTGTGGCGAAATATATTCAAGGGTTCAGAGGTGCCTCAGCTTTCCAACCTGTATGTTATGAATACCTGTTGCTACCTTTTCGTCATCATCATCCTGCTGGCTACGACCACTGCAGGGCAAAGACCTCTCCCATTATTCTCCAAGCACCCCGGTCACGTGTAAGCCCGGTCACGGTCGCCGTCTAGTGCCTGCGCCCTTCCTAATCTAATCTGCCCTCCTAAATTTCCGCCACCCCGTGCTACGCTTCCCTTCTCTTGGAATTCAGTCGGTAACCCTTAATTGATGATCTTCCCCCCACATTGCATGCCCTGCGCACGCCCATTTCTTTTTCTTGGTTTAAACTAAGGTGTCATTAGCTCGCGTTTGTTCGCTCACCCCCCGAATCTGCTCTATTCTTATCCCCCGTAGCGCTACACCCATCATTCTTCTTTCCAAAGCTCGTCGCGTCGCCCTCAGTTACCCTTCGGTAATCCTTAAGGTCCTTCGTTGCGGCACTCGCGGCATCTTTCTCATTTAAATAAGGCTATTTCGTTCAGTTTTGGGGGAAAACTCAATGAGCTAGGCGCGATTGTGTCCCCGGCGCCGCTCTCAACAAGATGGCGGCGCCCAGGCTTTTTGCCTGGTGGTTCGGCTTGACGCAGAACACGCCTGCAGGGCAGTGAAGCCGCATTGAAGGGGCAACGAGCGGCGCAGTGAAGCGCATGCTCGGGCGAAAAACGCGAACATCAGCCAAAAATACAACCAAATGGCCAAATACGAATTTCCGTTATGGGAAATTGGAGTTCAGTTGGCGCGTTGCGCTCGCCTAAGGTAAAGAACATAAATGCGAGTGCCACATCAGCCAAGTCAATGCTGAGGATCGCGTATCATTTCTTATTTATTTTTCCCCTTGCCTCCTGGCCTGCGTGGCCCTAGCGCGCATGCCCACGAAAGTAATGCAATAAGGAAAACGCGAAATCATGCGGTGACGGCTGTATCATATCCATTGTGCGTGCTTTGTTCTTTTTGGACTACAGTGGTGTGCGTTATGAGAAAGTTTCAGTGACCAGCGAACCTATATTTAGAACCACATTTACGGTTACTGCTAACAAGCTGCGGGTAGGTGTTTTTTTTTTCTTTCTTTCTTTTTTTCGCTACCAACGATGGGTTATCGCAACCGCGATCGGTTGTGCTAGACGCGTTCTTGCCAAACGTTGGCTCTATACGCGACCCGTGACGCGTGGTCGGCACATTCAAGCAGTCCATTGCAAACCGTTCCAAGAAGAAGGATGCTAGCTCCACGTTCCGCCGGGAGCGCTAGTTCGAAGATTGTACTTTTAGACCCTCGAGGAAGCACCGCCATCCCACGTTTTCTATAACGCGCTAAGACTCAGAGCGACAGCGACCACTTGTCTTTGTCAATATCTCGGACACACTTTTTTTTTTTTCTTTAATCCAGATCGTCAGACGAGCCCGCGTTCACGCGCACTCGCTCTCTCCGATAAGCAGGGTAGCTCGGTTGGGGTGTTGTAGGGCCTCGCGCATGCGCTGCTGAGTTCGTCGCTTCGCCGGCCGGTCGACGCTGGCGCGGTACTGGTAATCAACTTCGACGGGCATGGTGAAACGTCACTGTGAAACGTCACGACTAGCAATGCAATGTGTTTGCGAGCAATCGGAGAAATGAGAGAGCCCCTGTAGATTAGTGGAAACGTTCCTCCAAGTATTACGTTTGCAATTTGCGCCTACGAACATGAACTAGACAAAGGAAATGATCTGTAGCCGCCTTCACTTCATAAAATTCCCGTACGAAGAAATTTGCGTGCGCACGTGATCTCCCGCATGAAACCAGACGATAGGTTAATTTTAGCCGTTCATTTCGATTTGCCGAATGTAAACCGGAACACTTTCTCCACGCGCTCTTGAGGTTTGAATGACAATCAATGACATGCTTTTTTTATATATTTTTGTTTGTTCTATCTGGAACCAAAAGAATTCAGAACGCCATTTCAATCTTAGATTCGATTCACGCCTTGCGTTACGTCACCCCTGGCATATCTGATGAACACGCTCTGCTGTTAAGCTTCATGATCACGGCATTAAAAGTCGCCACTTCCCGAACGTTTATCGAGCCGATGATGAACCGTATGCTGGATTCTTATTGTAATGAGTTTATAGAAAGTTTTATACTTCTATGGCTAGCTTCAAGGAAAGGAAAAACATCGCTCAGCATTGTATAACGCATAACAACAACAACGAAAAATCTGCAGGTTATTCATACTACAATGAGAACACTAGGAATACTGAAAAAGATGAAATCTAGACATGCTGCAAGGAGCCAACAAATGCAATTGAACCAACGAACTGAACTGCAATTATTTCATCAAGACATGCCCCGAAAAAACGTGGCCACTATCAATGCTCATTTCAAAGCTGTTTTTTTTTTTTGTTTGTGACGGATAATAATTATCTTCCCAATGGCTGATGTGAAAATTTCAGAGCGCGGCATTTTCGAAATCTCAAGGCCCCGGCTGCTTTCTCTCTTCTTTAAATATGTTCCGGGTGGCAGATGGAGAAAAGTTTCGCGCACATAATTTAAAAGCCTGTAGCTGATTTTCTTGAAGAACACAAAGTGCTGACAGACCACCAAACAAGACAAAATTGAATCGGTATTACGCGCGATGATTTCGCACCGCAGTAACAAAAGGGTAACAAGCGGACGTTCATTTCGTGGTGTGTATTTCACGTCTCTCACAATAATAATAAAAAGAATGCTACTGCATAAATTAGCTTTTCCCAAACTGGATGGTTTCGATCAGCTTCCTTAAATTGAGTTGGCGTTGATTGAGCAGGTGCGGGCCTCGGTTGTTTAAGATTTTTGTAAATGGCATCATTACTGGATAGATGCGGACGTC
>NW_027225936.1:17500-22500 GCF_038994185.2 Dermacentor albipictus | reverse complement strand
TAATGCATACTGTTTTGTTGTAATTATGTCTGAAAAGTTTTTAAAAACTATGAATGCTGCTCCTGGGTTGGTCGTATCACACGATCCGTCTGTAAAAATGTTATAAGTAGCAGTCAAGTCTATTTTTGTACTGAAGGAAAATTTTACTTTATTCGCCGGATGAATTTGCCACTTGTCTACGATAGTTATTATTTTCTCGTTTGTGAACGTTTCATTGTTCCAAGTAAATGGTTTCTCTCTATGTAAAATGTTAAACATTTCATTTTCTTTCTCTATTGTCAAATTAACTGGAGGTATATTTGCTAACACATTTAATGCACTGTTTGCGACTGTTTTATATGCTTTTGTTATGGCTAATAAAGGTTTTCTTTGAATGGATCTTAGTTTTTTTACAATTAATGAGATATTTCTATACCATATTGGGGAAGCATAGGTTATTATACGTTCTATTCCCCTTTTGTAAATATCTCTCATTTGTTTACCTTTAATTCCTTTATTTTTGCCGGTAAACCTATTCAGATTATAAGTGAGAGTCATGACTTTTTCTTTTATGTATTCTAGGTGTTGGATGAAAGTGAAGCTTTCATCGAAGATTACCCCTAAAATTTTTATTTTGTTTACTAATTGAATTTTCTCTCCCCCTAATTTCAATATTGGAGGGCTTTTCTTGTATTTTCCTTTTAAAATTATAAATTGCGATTTTGCCGGGTTAAACTCAATGTTCTTTGCTTTTCCCCAATTTTCTACTATTTGCAGAGTTTTATTGGCTGTCTCCTGAAGTTTTCTTTTAGAATCCCCTTTTATTATTATTGTAATATCATCTGCGAACGCTTGTAAGTAAGCATTTTCGGGAAGTTTCTTAATTAGTAGGTCGGATATCATAAGTGTCCATAATAATGGGCTTAAAGGAGATCCTTGTGGAGAGCCCTGTTTAATCTTATATTTTATTTCTACTTCCCCGTTTTTGTATATTATGAATCTTTCCCTCATGATTGCTTCCAGTAAATCCACCAGATTATCTGGACATTTATGTTGAGTTAAATATTCTAAAATGATTTTTATGTTAATGGAATTAAATGCATTTTTGATGTCTAATGAAATTAATATTACTGCTTGCTTATCTAATAATGCTTGCGTTACCTTCTTTTTTATACTCTCTAATGCATGAGTAGTGGATGTTAAGTGTTTAAATCCATATTGATTTCTTAATAGTAGTTTCTCCTTATTCAAATAAAAATATATTCTATCCTTTAGGAGCTTTTCTAAAACTTTACCAAAGATCGAATTTATAGCGATTGGTCTGAAATCTCCAGGATTTTCAAGACTTTTCTTTTTCGGGATTAATATTATTTTTGACTCTCTCCATTTTTTAGGAAAGTATCCCAACTTTAAACAACTGTTAAAGAGGGCCTGGAAAAATTCTTTGTGTTTCTTATACATTATTTGTATAGTCCCTGTTCTTAGCCCGTCTGGGCCTACTGCTATATCTTTTCTTAATTTATATACAACCGAATCTATTTCCTGTTCCGTAAATGGAACATCTTCTATTTCCTGTTGTTTTTTATTTAGTCCTTCGTTGCAACTTCCTTTTACATTTTCGACTCCTATCTCAGAGATTGTGTATAATTTTTGCAATATATATTCTACAGTCTCTTTTAACGTTTTTGTTGACGAATTATCCTCTTTTTGTATGCTACTTATTATTATTGGGGTTTTCAGCTGGTCTCTAGACAACTTGTATGCTAAATTAAAAGGATTTTTTGTTACTTTGGATATAAAATCATCCCAATTTTTGCTCTTTGCCTTAGCCAAATTTTCCACGTATGAATCGTGTTCTCTATAATACTGATTTTTGTAAATGTCTCTTAAATCTCCTCTACATTTTTTATATCTCCTTTTCATAGCCTTGACTTTTTTCCTTTGTATTTCTAACTCTAAGGTCCACCATATTTTGCCTGGCTTTTTCTCTTTCGTGAATCTCTTTTGATATTTTTTGAATAGTTCCTCTAAAGTATTATATAATTTATTCACAATATTTTCAATGTCTTCTGAAGAGTTAAGGTTCCTCGTCTCTTTCTCCCAATCGATATTTAGGAGTTCTTCTAGCGCTTTTCTTTCTCCTTCCTTTGTTGTTTTAAATATTGGAGCACACTTTGTTTCCCATAGTTGAATTTTTATGTATCTATGATCGCTTCCCGTTGAATCTTCAGTTACTTTCCATTTTTTTATTTCTGTGAACATACTTGCAGAGACTATTGTTACGTCGATCCAACTTTTTCCTCTATTACAATCGAAAGTTGGTTCACTATTTCTATTATTTAGAATTATTAGGTCATTTTTAATTATAAATTCCAGTAATTCCTCTCCTCTATTATCTGTAATGTTCCCTCCCCATGTAGTATTCTTTGAATTAAAATCTCCTGTAATTATTACATTCCTCGTGTGTGCTGTTTGGATTATTTCTTCAATCCTAGCTAAAAGATACTGTATATTTTCTTTGGGAGGGAAATAGCAATTTATTATTAAGGTGTCCTTACTATTTAAGTTAGTTCTAAATGCCACTATTTTGTCATCTAAGATTAGAGGGAACACTGGAATTTTTTCTGTATGTATTATAGCTGCGGCTTTCGGGTTATCTTTTGAAGCTAATATCTTATGTTTCATTGGGAAACCAATAATTTTTCCTTTTAGGTTGTATGGCTCTTGAACTAATGAGATATGATGAGATTTATCTTTTTGATATTGACTTAAAGATTGATTTGCTTTAAATGCTCTTGCTAAATTAATTTGAATTATTTTAAATTTTTCTTTACCTAAAGATGTCTTTATGGATGCCATTTTTGGATTTTTTTTTTCAAACAACAATACCTAAACAGAAATAGATACAATAAAGTTTTTAACAGTACTTACTGTTTTGTCTTCCTGAAAGCAGTTTACTCCTGCAAACCGGTCTTACTTGGTTGTTCAGCACGAGTCCCATTGGGACTCCAGTCGAGAACGCCATTCTTTTGCTGTTGGACACTCGTTGTCCTCCATTGAATGCGAGTAATCCTCTTTGCCCTCTCTATGGCATGCCGGACAAAATTGCTCTTCCGACCGGCACTGCTCTGGGGGATGATTTCTTGCACAATAGATGCAGCATCGGACACTGCTCCTGCAGTATTTTTCAGGGTGTCCAAATCTTGCGCAAAACCTACAGATTACTGGATGATTGTTATCATATAGGGCTACCTTAAGCCATCCAATGTTCAGGGAATCTTTGTTTCTTAGTTGCTTCCAAATATTGGCAGTCGTCTTGATCACTGTGATGTTGTTTTTCTTCCTGTTAACATATTGAGTTGTCACTTCGATGTCGGAGGGACTTCCTGTAAGTTGGTTTTGAGCCATTATTTTTTGTGGAATGTCTTGTTTTTCCATTCCCTGATCGATTCCTACTATCTTGAAGGAAGGTTTTTTGGGACTAGCGACTTGAATTTCGATCTTCGAGGCTTCGGGAAGACGTTTGATCTCTGTTTGGATGTCCTCCATTGCTTTTTTGTTGGTTGAAGTAATTCGAACCCGGGGGCCCTGCGTTTTAATTTGGGCATTTGTGAGTTTGAAAGTAGCTGGGTCAATGTTTTTTGTCACTGTCTCCATTATTTGTTTTGGAGTTAGCGCTTCATCTGTGCTTGACAGCAAGATGGACGACTCTCTTTCGGTGTCAATCGTTCGGGTCCCTTCAGCAGGGTGATGTTTCCCTACCACCTGTGAGTAGGTGGGTTTGCCCGAATGCTGGTGGGTTGTGTCCTTCAGTAGTTGAAGTTGCGCAGTAAGTGCCTCTTTTTGCAATGCAAAGTCAAAAAGAAGTGTTTTCACTTCTTGAAACGCTTTCATTAGTTCTGCACATGTTGCAGATTTCGCTCCTTCCCTTTGTGCATTCATTAGAGCCTTGTAAAAAGCTGTCTCATTGACATGAATGTCATTTGTTACTTGACTTGTTTTCCTAGTCGGAGCCTCATCGCCATCACGGTTTGCGTGAGTGCTACTACTTTGTCTAGTCGGGCTTTGCGGAGCTTCAGCAACATCGTGTTCATCTTCATTCGTTACGGTGCTGTCGGAAGTTTCTTCATCTGAGTCCAAATGAAGTGGGCCCAGTTTCTTCTCTTTCTTGTAATGGTGTTTCCCCGCATATACTGGTTGGTCGTCTTCGCCCTCGGTGGGGTCATCGGTAGAATCCCAGTCTACATGTTCACTCCATGGATCTTGTGGTTCGTTGGTACTGGGTAGAAATGGTTCAGAGGATTTCTGTTTGGCATCTTTGAGGAACTGTGATTTGTTCAGCGTTTTCTTGGTGTTTGACGACGATCCCGAGTTGCGTGGATCTTCCTTGTTGTTGGAGAATTGAGCATCTCCATTGTTCCTCCCTTGAGGCTTGGGCAACTGCGAAGTCTTTGTTTTGGTTGATTTCCCAATCTTCTTCATTTTGGGGCTGATTTACTAAGTCACTGTCGCGAAATACTTAACTTCTTTGTTGTTGAAGAATGGTTCTTTTATTTCCTATTGCCCCTTTGAAAAATGCTGATGCTTCACTGCAAAGCTTTTTGGTCACGTGTTCTTACATCATGTGTTTTGTCTTTATGCATATGAACCCATAGGAACGTTCACAATTGCCCCTTTGCAAAACCGAGATGCTTCCCCGCAATGCTCAAAGTTGTCCATATACGGAGAAGTCTCTTGAATATTGGTTGTCCCTGCTCTGGTGCCTTTTGCCCCTTTGCAAACTGTGAATGCCTACCGCATGGCTCGGGGTTGTCCGTATCCTATAGGCATTCAGGGTCTACTTGTCCACACTCTCAGTAGACTGTGACTCCCAACATGGCAGCCCCCATAGACAAAGGGTGAAAAACACTCAATTTCGCATGCAAATTCGAGCACTTCTACACAGAATACATGCAAACTAATGGTTTTGAATTGTTCCTCGGAGTCTGCTGAATACGTTCATACAAGTATTTTTCCTCTAT
>NW_027225936.1:0-12500 GCF_038994185.2 Dermacentor albipictus | reverse complement strand
GCGAACTCGACACCTCGCGCGTCACGAGCGGGAGCCGACCGGCAGCCTCCGGCCCTTTCGGGCGCGGTGGAATTTGCCGCGGAGGACGGGAGAGTGCTTTAGGCCACGGTTCCTTCCGTACTTGGCAGCCGCACCCTCAATACCGCCGGTTCCATGACCGACCGAGCGCCGCACCGTTCCTTTAGTACTTGGGCAGCAACAAAGTCGGGTCGTTACTCCACACTCGCCGCAGGAAGCGACCGGCAGCCGCCAGCCTTTTCAGACTCGGCAGCGTTTGCCGCGGAGGACGGGAGAGCGCTCGCACCACGGTTCCGTGTGTACTAAGCGGCAGCGGCATTAGCTCTCGACCGTCAGTTCCTTGACCGACCGCACGCTTCGCCGTTCCCCTCGTACTGGGCAAGAGCAGCAGGTCGGGTCGTCTTACTCCCATTCCGCGCAAGAGTGCCGAGGCGGACTTCAGAAAGCCCACCCAACAGTGTGCGTTACGCCGTTTCTACCCGCGGGCGCGGCCAAGCCAACCGTCCAAGGTTGCAGCCGGCGTCCACTGGGCGCAACAAATTTGGCACGGGGCGCCCTTCGAAATTCGGGCAATCCCCGGCATGTTCGGGTATAGCCGTCCCCGCGTCCAAGCGGGGCCAGCGGCGGAAAGCGTCGGGCGCAGCGAGCTGCTTCACCCACACGGGGTAGAAACAATGGCGCTCGTCACCCTCGAACAATCCGGTAATGATCCTTCCGCAGGTTCACCTACGGAAACCTTGTTACGACTTTTACTTCCTCTAAATGATCAAGTTTGGTCATCTTTCCAACAGACCGGCGCAACCGAAAGGCCGCGCCGGACATCGGTCCGAAGACCTCACTAAATCATTCAATCGGTAGTAGCGACGGGCGGTGTGTACAAAGGGCAGGGACGTAATCAACGCGAGCTTATGACTCGCGCTTACTGGGAATTCCTCGTTCAAGGGGAACAATTGCAAGCCCCTATCCCAATCACGAAAGAAGTTCCACGGGTTACCCAGTCTTTTCAGACAGGGATAAAGACACGCTGCTTCCTTCAGTGTAGCGCGCGTGCGGCCCCGGACATCTAAGGGCATCACAGACCTGTTATTGCTCTGTTTCGTGCGGCTAGGAGCCGCTTGTCCCTCTAAGAAGGTTGTAAGGTGCTGGGAACCCCGCACCTATTTAATAGGCTAGAGTCTCGTTCGTTATCGGAATTAACCAGACAAATCGCTCCACCAACTAAGAACGGCCATGCACCACCATCCACCGAATCAAGAAAGAGCTCTCAATCTGTCAATCCTCCCAGTGTCCGGGCCGGGTAAGTTTTCCCGTGTTGAGTCAAATTAAGCCGCAGGCTCCACTCCTGGTGGTGCCCTTCCGTCAATTCCTTTAAGTTTCAGCTTTGCAACCATACTTCCCCCGGAACCCAAACACTTTGGTTTCCCGGAAGCTGCCCGCCGAGTCATTTGAGTAACTCAGGCGGATCGCTGGTTGGCATCGTTTATGGTCAGAACTAGGGCGGTATCTGATCGCCTTCGAACCTCTGACTTTCGTTCTTGATCAAAGAAAACATTCTTGGCAAATGCTTTCGCAGTAGTTCGTCTTGCGACGGTCCAAGAATTTCACCTCTAGCGCCGCAATACGAATGCCCCCGTCTGTCCCTCTTAATCATTACCTCGTATTCCAAAAACCAACAGAACAGAAACGAGGTCTTGTTCTATTATTCCATGCAAGTTTATTCAGGCGACTCGCCTGCGTTGAGCACTCTAATTTTTTCAAAGTAAAAGCACCGGCCTTCTCGAGGCACACAATGAAGTGCACCAAGAAAGGACCGGCATGATGTTCAGTCCGAGCCGTCGCATCGGGTAGATGCACTACTCGTCTGGAACTGAGATCCAACTACGAGCTTTTTAACCGCAGCAGCTTTAGTATACGCTATTGGAGCTGGAATTACCGCGGCTGCTGGCACCAGACTTGCCCTCCAATTGATCCTCGTTAAAGGATTTAGAGTGTACTCATTTCAATTACGGGGCCTCAAAAGAGTCCCGTATTGTTATTTTTCGTCACTACCTCCCCGTGCCGGGAGTGGGTAATTTGCGCGCCTGCTGCCTTCCTTGGATGTGGTAGCCGTTTCTCAGGCTCCCTCTCCGGAATCGAACCCTGATTCTCCGTTACCCGTAACAACCATGGTAAGCAAGTAACCTACCATCGAAAGTTGATAAGGCAGACACTTGAAAGAAACGTCGCCGGCTCGTGGCCATGCGATCAGCACAAAGTTATCCAGAGTCACCACACAATACGGGCCGAAACCCGATCGATCTTGGTCTAATAAAAGCACCCGTCGCCCAAAGGGCTTCAGGCTCACTGCATGTATTAGCTCTAGAATTGCCACAGTTATCCAAGTAGGAAGAAACGATCTAAGGAACCATAACTGATTTAATGAGCCATTCGCGGTTTCGCCTTATTTCGGCATGTACTTAGACATGCATGGCTTAATCTTTGAGACAAGCATATGATTACTGGCAGGATCAACCAGGTAATCGTTCAACTGCGCGTCCCGCCTGTCAAGCAGGCCGGACGCCGTTTTTGCGATGCCGAGGCCACCTTCAGGCGCCCCAGCACGCTTCGTTCTTGCAAAGAGTAGCACTTTGCACAGTCCGAGACGACGGCGTTCGAGCTCGCTACGGCGCCCTCCCCGAAGGGCCGGGTATCGCCACGCGGCAAGAAGCACGCAACATTCTCGATAGACTGGTTGTGTCGACTCGATCACGGCTTGCGGTTTCTCTTGAGCCCGCAGCACAGGTGGACCGACCGACACTTGCAACGTAGCCGAGACGGCAAAGCCGCCAGGCGACGGGTCACGCCCGCGCCTTCGGCGCTTTCGCATTTGACTCGTCCGAGGACGATGCGGAACACAACTCGATATCGTGGAGAAAGCGTCGTCCGACAACCAGCCCCTAACGCATCAAGCGGATGAGGCTGCAGACGTCAGCTGTGGGATCCACGGGAGCGATACCGGGGACACGCTTGACGGGCACGAAGCCCGCCGCATATCAAACACCCAGGTCGCTTTTGGGGGCGACTGCTCTCTGGGACCCCCATATAATAGCAGCGATAAGTTCCCAAATCTCCATGGGGCCGTACTCGTGCCACTTTCGACGAGCGTTTGGCGAAAATCGTGCCGCCTCGCAGCGCCGCGAGCGAGATGGAAAGCTTACGTCGGCAGCGCAATGCCGAAGTCGTGAAAGCGCAGCGCGTCGACCGAATGCGCGAACGGCAATCTCTCGCCTATGGACAGCGCGGTTTCCAGAACAATCGCCTTTCTGTGCCCCTACGGGGCCGCACGCTAGCGCGGCCCTTTCGCCGTTTCCGAGCACGAGTGCGACCGGCGCGGGCGGCGTGCTCGACACCCCGGCTGACGCCGTTTCGGACTTTGTCTCTTCGCGCGCTCGCGCCAACGCCGCGGCAAAACGACGACCTCTGCGCGGTTCTTTCCCGGTTCCCGGCGTGCTATAGTGCAGCCAGCCGGACGGTGGCGACGACTCAGTCGCGGCCGTGCGGTGGCTTGTACGCCAAAGTTGCGTGACGGGCGTCGAGCTCCCGCCGCGGCCCGGCTCAGGTGGTTTCGGACTTCTGTCTCTTCCGAGCGCTCGCGTCGTCGTGGGCACGATTCTCGAGTGCGGAGCGGTGCGCGGACACCACCACGAACACGCGCAAGCCGAAAACGGCACTACGGTACAACGTCGGCCAGGGCGGTACGGCCCCCTTATGTGAGCAGCGATAAGTGACCAGATCTCCACGGGGCCGTACTCGTGCGACAAGGCGGCGTACTGCGCCGAGCCGAGCGCCAATATTTGGCCTTGGCACGGCCGATTTGAGCTCTCGCGATCGCCGCGGTACCGCCGCTCACCGATTCAAGGCACGCTAGCGCGGCCCCTTCGCCATTTTTCGAGTAAGAGTGCGAAAAGCGCGCGCGGCGTGCTCGTCGCCCCGGCTGACGTAGTCTCGGACTTAGTCTCGCTCACGCCGCCCCGGCTGACGTCGTCTCGGACTTAGTCGCGCTCACACCGCCCCGGCTCACGTGGTTTCGGACTTCCGTCTCTTCCGAGCGCTCGCGTCGTCGTGGGCACGATTCTCGAGTGCGGAGCGGTGCGCGGACACCACCACGAACACGCGCAAGCCGAAAATGGCACTACGGTACAACGTCGGCCAGGGCGGTACGGCCCCCTTATATGAGCAGCGATAAGTGACCAGATCTCCACGGGGCCGTACTCGTGCGACAAGGCGGCGTACTGCGCCGAGCCGAGCGCCAATATTTGGCCTTGGCACGGCCGATTTGAGCTCTCGCGATCGCCGCGGTACCGCCGCTCACCGATTCAAGGCACGCTAGCGCGGCCCCTTCGCCATTTTTCGAGTAAGAGTGCGAAAAGCGCGCGCGGCGTGCTCGTCGCCCCGGCTGACGTAGTCTCGGACTTAGTCTCGCTCACGCCGCCCCGGCTGACGTCGTCTCGGACTTAGTCGCGCTCACACCGCCCCGGCTCACGTGGTTTCGGACTTTCGTCTCTTCCGAGCGCTCGCGTCGTCGTGGGCACGATTCTCGAGTGCGGAGCGGTGCGCGGACACCACCACGAACACGCGCAAGCCGAAAACGGCACTACGGTACAACGTCGGCCAGGGCGGTACGGCCCCTTATAAGAGCAGCGATAAGTGACCAGACCTCCACGGGGCCGTACTCGTGCGACAAGGCGGCGTACTGCGCCGAGCCGAGCGCCAATATTTGGCTTTGGCACGGCCGATTTGAGCTCTCGCGATCGCCGCGGTACCGCCGCTCACCGATTCAAGGCACGCTAGCGCGGCCCCTTCGCCATTTTTCGAGTAAGAGTGGGAAAAGCGCGCGCGGCGTGCTCGACGCCCCGGCTGACGTCGTCTCGGACTTGGTCGACGCCCCGGCTGACGTAGTCTCGGACTTAGTCTCGCTCACGCCGCCCCGGCTGACGTCGTCTCGGACTTAGTCGCGCTCACACCGCCCCGGCTCACGTGGTTTCGGACTTTCGTCTCTTCCGAGCGCTCGCGTCGTCGTGGGCACGATTCTCGAGTGCGGAGCGGTGCGCGGACACCACCACGAACACGCGCAAGCCGAAAACGGCACTACGGTACAACGTCGGCCAGGGCGGTACGGCCCCTTATAAGAGCAGCGATAAGTGACCAGACCTCCACGGGGCCGTACTCGTGCGACAAGGCGGCGTACTGCGCCGAGCCGAGCGCCAATATTTGGCTTTGGCACGGCCGATTTGAGCTCTCGCGATCGCCGCGGTACCGCCGCTCACCGATTCAAGGCACGCTAGCGCGGCCCCTTCGCCATTTTTCGAGTAAGAGTGGGAAAAGCGCGCGCGGCGTGCTCGACGCCCCGGCTGACGTCGTCTCGGACTTGGTCGACGCCCCGGCTGACGTAGTCTCGGACTTAGTCTCGCTCACGCCGCCCCGGCTGACGTCGTCTCGGACTTAGTCGCGCTCACACCGCCCCGGCTCACGTGGTTTCGGACTTGCGTCTCTTCCGAGCGCTCGCGTCGTCGTGGGCACGATTCTCGAGTGCGGAGCGGTGCGCGGACACCACCACGAACACGCGCAAGCCGAAAACGGCACTACGGTACAACGTCGGCCAGGGCGGTACGGCCCCTTATAAGAGCAGCGATAAGTGACCAGACCTCCACGGGGCCGTACTCGTGCGACAAGGCGGCGTACTGCGCCGAGCCGAGCGCCAATATTTGGCCTTGGCACGGCCGATTTGAGCTCTCGCGATCGCCGCGGTACCGCCGCTCACCGATTCAAGGCACGCTAGCGCGGCCCCTTCGCCATTTTTCGAGTAAGAGTGGGAAAAGCGACCGCGGCGTGCTCGACGCCCCGGCTGACGTCGTCTCGGACTTAGTCGACGCCCCGGCTGACGTAGTCTCGGACTTGGTCTCGCTCACGCCGCCCCGGCTGACGTAGTCTCGGACTTGGTCTCGCTCACGCCGCCCCGGCTGACGTCGTCTCGGACTTAGTCGCGCTCACACCGCCCCGGCTCACGTGGCTTCGGACTTGGTCTCTTCGAGCGCTCGCAGCCAGGTCGGGGCCGACGCCGACGTCTGCGTGGGGCTTCAACGATTCCCGGCGCGACGCAATGCAACTGCGCGCAGGATGCCAGCGACTCCGCCGTGGCCGTGCGGCGGTGTACACGCAGAAGTTTCGTGAAGGGGTATCGAGCTCCCGCCGCCCCGGCGGACGTGGTTTCGGACTTTAGCGCTCGCAGCGATCTCGCGGCGATCGCTGACGTCTGCGCGGTTTCAGGTGTGCTACGATGCAGCAGTCTGCCGCACGACAATTTACGGAAGCGAGTGCATTCCGCCCCGGCGGACGCGGCAGCGGACTTTGTGCCTGCGGGAGTGCTCTTGTTGCTGTAAAATTTGAACGGGTGCAGCTGCGCGAAGCAAGTGTACACATTTTCTCTCTCTCTCTCTCTCTCTCTGCCTCTGAGGCGACTGTAATTTTAATTTAAATGCAATTGGAGGCGGGAGCAACCTGATGAGAGTAGGCGGACTTCGGCACACCTTGTAGTTTAGAAATTGTTTTCAAGCTTTGAGGACATACACAATCGCGCCATCTGCTTTCCCCGTCTCTTTGGCACTTCATAGTGTGTGCAGCATGCTCTGCATTCCAAAGAAACGCGCCTGTTTCTCCCCCTCTCTCACGTTCTTCTTGTCTTTCTTGCTGCTCTTGTGAGAAGTTGCTATGCTCTTTACTCGCTGTAAAATAGAATGCTTGCGCGAGCCAACAACTTGCGTGTCTTTCTTTTTTTTTGTTGTTGTTGTTTTTTTCTCTCTTCCCAAGACGTTTCTGCCATTATTCACTAGCTCTCGTTCTTAGTATGCAACGGAGCGTTAGCTCGCGCCATCTACCTTTCTTTCTGTATGGCGAAGGCCGTAGGTTTTCCTAGTTCCGCACACAGATGGCGCGGATGCGTTTTCGCGCCAGTTTCGAACGACCTCGCTGTACACATGTTTCTCATTTAAAAGTTTCAAAGGGGCTTGCGAAAGGGCGTGGTCCTTTTTTCTTGCGCAAGGCTGAGCTTTCCAGCTGTGCTTAAGCTATGCTAGCATGTGTGCGTATGTGTGTGTGTGTGTGTGTGTGTGTGTGTGTGTGTGTGTGCGTGCGCGCGCGCGCGTGCGTGCGCGTGCATATGTGTGCGTGTGTGTGTATACACGCACACGGTAAAGATGATGGGGTAGCGCTATTTCTTTCTTTCTTTCTTTCTTTTTTAACAACACCTGTGCTCCACATGGCGATCTTCCTGCCCTCTATGTTTCCGGTTGGAAGGAGTGCGCAGCCTTTTCTATATTTATTTATTTTTTTTTTTTCATTCTCTTTCATTCGTACATGAGGCGCGCTACCTAATTCTAGCGGTCGAATCGACACGTTGCAATCCGTCCCGGCCTGTGCCGTATGAAAACTTTCAGTGGGCCTTGCGGTAAATAAAAGGAAATGAGGGAAATGCGCGTAGTGTATTACACTTGCGCACGGGCTTGAAACGAAGGCCTCAAAGAAAGCCGCCTTGAGCGGTCGCATTCAGACGGAAGTAAGCATTCCCCTTGCGCGTGTTTTCCGCTCGCCTGTTCCGTTTTCTACGAGGTTGCCTTCGTTGGTTTTGCCTTGCGAACAAGCTTGCGCTCGGGTCTCGTTTCTACGCGACGGCGTTTCGTTAACAGTGAAAGACTGAGGCGTCGCGAGTTGATTCGCGAGATAGAGAGCATAGAGTCTCTAGACGGGCTGGGTTTTATAAGATTGCCCACGCTGTTGCTGAGGTTACCAATGTCGCCAGGGCACCCACAAGGCAGTGGTACAATGGAGTGAAGTGAAAGACATCGCTTCTCGGCCTTTTGGCTAAGATCAAAGTGTAGTATCTGTTCTTATCAGCTTAATATCTGATACGGGTTCTATATGGACCCACGATATTAAACCTATTTTTGGAAGTTGGCGGAGTGCTTGAAGCCTGCTTCACCTCCGCCGCAGGTCGGCCCGGTATTGCACTACCTCCGGGATCGGCCCCCGCTCACTTAGGTGAGACTTCATTCAATCAAAATGAAGAACACAAGCTCGAAGCGAGCACTCACGTGACACGCACCATTCCCATACTATACGCAACGATGACGGTGTTTCTGAACGATTGTCTGCTGTAATGAGCCACTTGGGGGGGGGGGGGGGGAAGGGTGATTAGCCGTGGGTTTTGCAATCAATGTAAGTCCCACTCAAAGCCAACACTGCATTTTGGAGTTCACTATCGCTTTGATCCGTAAACGACAGCAAGCTCGCCCTGCGAAAATCCGCTGCCCTAGTGGAAGAAAGGTTCCCTATGAAACAAAAATGGAGTGCCCGATTTCCGGCAACATTTTCGCTGCAGTGGGACCGAGCGCCTCGAAAACAAACTTGTCGTATGGCCAAGTGTGGCGAAATATATTCAAGGGTTCAGAGGTGCCTCAGCTTTCCAACCTGTATGTTATGAATACCTGTTGCTACCTTTTCGTCATCATCATCCTGCTGGCTACGACCACTGCAGGGCAAAGACCTCTCCCATTATTCTCCAAGCACCCCGGTCACGTGTAAGCCCGGTCACGGTCGCCGTCTAGTGCCTGCGCCCTTCCTAATCTAATCTGCCCTCCTAAATTTCCGCCACCCCGTGCTACGCTTCCCTTCTCTTGGAATTCAGTCGGTAACCCTTAATTGATGATCTTCCCCCCACATTGCATGCCCTGCGCACGCCCATTTCTTTTTCTTGGTTTAAACTAAGGTGTCATTAGCTCGCGTTTGTTCGCTCACCCCCCGAATCTGCTCTATTCTTATCCCCCGTAGCGCTACACCCATCATTCTTCTTTCCAAAGCTCGTCGCGTCGCCCTCAGTTACCCTTCGGTAATCCTTAAGGTCCTTCGTTGCGGCACTCGCGGCATCTTTCTCATTTAAATAAGGCTATTTCGTTCAGTTTTGGGGGAAAACTCAATGAGCTAGGCGCGATTGTGTCCCCGGCGCCGCTCTCAACAAGATGGCGGCGCCCAGGCTTTTTGCCTGGTGGTTCGGCTTGACGCAGAACACGCCTGCAGGGCAGTGAAGCCGCATTGAAGGGGCAACGAGCGGCGCAGTGAAGCGCATGCTCGGGCGAAAAACGCGAACATCAGCCAAAAATACAACCAAATGGCCAAATACGAATTTCCGTTATGGGAAATTGGAGTTCAGTTGGCGCGTTGCGCTCGCCTAAGGTAAAGAACATAAATGCGAGTGCCACATCAGCCAAGTCAATGCTGAGGATCGCGTATCATTTCTTATTTATTTTTCCCCTTGCCTCCTGGCCTGCGTGGCCCTAGCGCGCATGCCCACGAAAGTAATGCAATAAGGAAAACGCGAAATCATGCGGTGACGGCTGTATCATATCCATTGTGCGTGCTTTGTTCTTTTTGGACTACAGTGGTGTGCGTTATGAGAAAGTTTCAGTGACCAGCGAACCTATATTTAGAACCACATTTACGGTTACTGCTAACAAGCTGCGGGTAGGTGTTTTTTTTTTCTTTCTTTCTTTTTTTCGCTACCAACGATGGGTTATCGCAACCGCGATCGGTTGTGCTAGACGCGTTCTTGCCAAACGTTGGCTCTATACGCGACCCGTGACGCGTGGTCGGCACATTCAAGCAGTCCATTGCAAACCGTTCCAAGAAGAAGGATGCTAGCTCCACGTTCCGCCGGGAGCGCTAGTTCGAAGATTGTACTTTTAGACCCTCGAGGAAGCACCGCCATCCCACGTTTTCTATAACGCGCTAAGACTCAGAGCGACAGCGACCACTTGTCTTTGTCAATATCTCGGACACACTTTTTTTTTTTCTTTAATCCAGATCGTCAGACGAGCCCGCGTTCACGCGCACTCGCTCTCTCCGATAAGCAGGGTAGCTCGGTTGGGGTGTTGTAGGGCCTCGCGCATGCGCTGCTGAGTTCGTCGCTTCGCCGGCCGGTCGACGCTGGCGCGGTACTGGTAATCAACTTCGACGGGCATGGTGAAACGTCACTGTGAAACGTCACGACTAGCAATGCAATGTGTTTGCGAGCAATCGGAGAAATGAGAGAGCCCCTGTAGATTAGTGGAAACGTTCCTCCAAGTATTACGTTTGCAATTTGCGCCTACGAACATGAACTAGACAAAGGAAATGATCTGTAGCCGCCTTCACTTCATAAAATTCCCGTACGAAGAAATTTGCGTGCGCACGTGATCTCCCGCATGAAACCAGACGATAGGTTAATTTTAGCCGTTCATTTCGATTTGCCGAATGTAAACCGGAACACTTTCTCCACGCGCTCTTGAGGTTTGAATGACAATCAATGACATGCTTTTTTTATATATTTTTGTTTGTTCTATCTGGAACCAAAAGAATTCAGAACGCCATTTCAATCTTAGATTCGATTCACGCCTTGCGTTACGTCACCCCTGGCATATCTGATGAACACGCTCTGCTGTTAAGCTTCATGATCACGGCATTAAAAGTCGCCACTTCCCGAACGTTTATCGAGCCGATGATGAACCGTATGCTGGATTCTTATTGTAATGAGTTTATAGAAAGTTTTATACTTCTATGGCTAGCTTCAAGGAAAGGAAAAACATCGCTCAGCATTGTATAACGCATAACAACAACAACGAAAAATCTGCAGGTTATTCATACTACAATGAGAACACTAGGAATACTGAAAAAGATGAAATCTAGACATGCTGCAAGGAGCCAACAAATGCAATTGAACCAACGAACTGAACTGCAATTATTTCATCAAGACATGCCCCGAAAAAACGTGGCCACTATCAATGCTCATTTCAAAGCTGTTTTTTTTTTTTGTTTGTGACGGATAATAATTATCTTCCCAATGGCTGATGTGAAAATTTCAGAGCGCGGCATTTTCGAAATCTCAAGGCCCCGGCTGCTTTCTCTCTTCTTTAAATATGTTCCGGGTGGCAGATGGAGAAAAGTTTCGCGCACATAATTTAAAAGCCTGTAGCTGATTTTCTTGAAGAACACAAAGTGCTGACAGACCACCAAACAAGACAAAATTGAATCGGTATTACGCGCGATGATTTCGCACCGCAGTAACAAAAGGGTAACAAGCGGACGTTCATTTCGTGGTGTGTATTTCACGTCTCTCACAATAATAATAAAAAGAATGCTACTGCATAAATTAGCTTTTCCCAAACTGGATGGTTTCGATCAGCTTCCTTAAATTGAGTTGGCGTTGATTGAGCAGGTGCGGGCCTCGGTTGTTTAAGATTTTTGTAAATGGCATCATTACTGGATAGATGCGGACGTCTGCGTGATGTGTGAAACTCGCTTGAGGATCAAGGGAGAACCCCCCCCCCAAAAAAAATCATGTCATGGTGACACAAGTGGCACATGAGTACTGTTATCGGGAGGAAAAAAAAAAAAGGAAAACCGGCACGTACTAGGGAGACACTCCTCTTACACGTGAAGCTCCAAACAAATTGTTTTTCTTGAGACGCTCTATAAAGCTCCTCAAACGCAGCACCCGTACACGAAGACAAATGTCCAAACTGGAAAGAAAGCACGAAATTCGCGGCGCCCGTTTGCTGTGAAACAACGGGCAACATTACGCAAAGTCCGCTACCACGTCAGCCGGGGCGGCCGCACCCCGCCCGCGGTTGAGCCATATATGGCTGCACGCGCAAAGTCCGCTACCACGTCAGCCGGGGCGGCCGCACCCCGCCCGCGGTTGAGCCATATATGGGGACTGAACATCAGGCTGCACGCGCAAAGTCCGCTACCACGTCAGCCGGGGCGGCCGCGCTTAAGCCTAAAAAATGCTCGGCGCTTAAGCCAGGTAGCGAGCAAAAATGCCCGGCGCTTAAACCGCCGGATTGTTGCTGAAATGGTAGGTATGTAGTCCGGCAGGAGTCTGTCGGCGCCCGCGCGCGGCAAAGTCCGCTACCACGTCAGCCGGGGCGGCGAAAAAAAAAATTAAAAAAAAAAAAAGCAGCCCCCTTGTTTCAGCGTGCGCGAGGCGGCAGTCAATGCCGGCCTCGCTGTTATAGCCCCAGGAGCAACGCACGCTGCTCTCTGGAGTCCTCTCGCGAGGTCCTCGTGTATAGCGAGCGCCTCGCGCCAACACACACACATCGCCCCGAAAATCGGCCGGTTCGAGACGCCAACGCACCCACTCATGTCTCGGGAGCGCGGCTTTTGACGATGCCGAAAGCCGCTTTTCGTGCGCGCCACTAACAGGATGACGAGGCACTTTGTTGACCACAAGAAACGCGCGCGACACAGCGCGCGCAGCGCAGCTCCCTGTGGCTGCTTCACGACAATCAAGATGGGCAACACCCTCTCGTCGCAGGTGCTAGCAGCAGTGGTCGTCTGCTGCTAGCAGACGACCACTGGCTGCGCCAGCAAGACTAGCCGTTCGAAGCGGCGCCATACTGCGACAACGGTCC
>NW_027225935.1:0-37058 GCF_038994185.2 Dermacentor albipictus | reverse complement strand
TGCTTAAAACGCGTTTTGGCACAAATCCATGTGCGGGTTCTAAAAAGAGCAGCATTGGCATGCTTTTCACGTCGTTTGGTAGAAATCCACACGCGCGTTCTGCCAAAAGCGTCATTTGCATGCATATCGTGTGGTTTTGCAGAAAACTGCATCCTCGTCTACCAAAAGTTGCGTATTCATGCTTAAAACGCGTTTTGGCACAAATCCATGTGCGGGTGCTAAAAAGAGCAGCATTGGCATGCTTTTCACGTCGTTTGGTAGAAATCCACACGGGCGTTCTGCCAAAAGCACCATTTGCATGCATATCGTGTGGTTGTGCAGAAAACTGCATACTCGTCTACCAAAAGTGTCATATTCATGCTTAAAACGCGTTTTGGCACAAATCGATGTGCGGGTTCTAAAAAGAGCAGCATTGGCATGCTTTTCACGTCGTTTGGTAGGAATCCACACGCGCGTTCTGCCAAAAGCACCATTTGCATGCATATCGTGTGGTTTTGCAGAAAACTGCATCCTCGTCTACCAAAAGTTGCGTATTCATGCTTAAAACGCGTTTTGGCACAAATCCATGTGCGGGTGCTAAAAAGAGCAGCATTGGCATGCTTTTCACGTCGTTTGGTAGAAATCCACACGCGCGTTCTGCCAAAAGCACCATTTGCATGCATATCGTGTAGTTGTGCAGAAAACTGCATACTCGTCTACCAAAAGTGTCATATTCATGCTTAAAACGCGTTTTTTGGCACAAATCGATGTGCGGGTTCTAAAAAGAGCAGCATTGGCATGCTTTTCACGTCATTTGGTAGAAATCCACACGCGCGTTCTGCCAAAAGCGTCATTTGCGCTGCATATCGTGTGGTTTTGCAGAAAACTGCATCCTCGTCTACCAAAAGTGTCATATTCATGCTTAAAACGCGTTTTGGCACAAATCCATGTGCGGGTTCTAAAAAGAGCAGCATTGGCATGCTTTTCACGTCGTTTGGTAGAAATGCACACGCGCGTTCTGCCAAAAGCGTCATTTGCATGCATATCGTGTGGTTTTGCAGAAAACTGCATCCTCGTCTACCAAAAGTTGCGTATTCATGCTTAAAACGCGTTTTGGCACAAATCCATGTGCGGGTGCTAAAAAGAGCAGCATTGGCATGCTTTTCACGTCGTTTGGTAGAAATCCACACGCGCGTTCTGCCAAAAGCACCATTTGCATGCATATCGTGTAGTTTTGCAGAAAACTGCATACTCGTCTACCAAAAGTGTCATATTCATGCTTAAAACGCGTTTTGGCACAAATCCGTGTGCGGGTTCTAAAAAGAGCAGCATTGGCATGCTTTTCACGTCGTTTGGTAGAGATCCACACGCGCGTTCTGCCAAAAGCACCATTTGCATGCATATCGTGTGGTTTTGCAGAAAACTGCATCCTCGTATACCAAAAGTGTCATATTCATGCTTAAAACGTATTTTGGCACAAATCCATGTGCGGGTTCTAAAAAGAGCAGCATTGGCATGCTTTTCACGTCGTTTGGTAGAAATCCACACGCGCGTTCTGCCAAAAGCACCATTTGCATGCATATCGTGTGGTTTTGCAGAAAACTGCATCCTCGTCTACCAAAAGTGTGATATTCATGCTTAAAACGCGTTTTGGCACAAATCCATGTGCGGGTTCTAAAAAGAGCAGCATTGGCATGCTTTTCACGTCGTTTGGTAGAAATCCACACGCGCATTCTGCCAAAAGCACCATTTGCATGCATATCGTGTGGTTTTGCAGAAAACTGCATCCTCGTCTACCAAAAGTGTCATATTCATGCTTAAAACGGGTTTTGGCACAAATCCATGTGCGGGTTCTAAAAAGAGCAGCATTGGCATTCTTTTCACGTCGTTTGGTAGAAATCCACACGCGCGTTCTGCCAAAAGCGTCATTTGCATGCATATCGTGTGGTTTTGCAGAAAACTGCATCCTCGTCTACCAAAAGTTGCATATTCATGCTTAAAACGCGTTTTGGCACAAATCCATGTGCGGGTTGTAAAAAGAGCAGCATTGGCATGCTTTTCGCGTCGTTTGGTAGAAATCCACACGCGCGTTCTGCCAAAAGCGTCATTTGCATGCATATCGTGTGGTTTTGCAGAAAACTGCATCCTCGTCTACCAAAAGTTGCGTATTCATGCTTGAAACGCGTTTTGGCACAAATCCATGTGCGGGTGCTAAAAAGAGCAGCATTCGCATGCTTTTCACGTCGTTTGGTGGAAATCCACACGTGCATTCTGCCAAAAGCACCATTTGCATGCATATCGTGTGGTTTTGCAGAAAACTGCATCCTCGTCTACCAAAAGTGTCATATTCATGCTTAAAACGGGTTTTGGCACAAATCCATGTGCGGGTTCTAAAAAGAGCAGCATTGGCATGCTTCAAACGTCGTTTGGTAGAAATCCACACGCGCGTTCTGCCAAAAGCGTCATTTGCATGCATATCGTGTGGTTTTGCAGAAAACTGCATCCTCGTCTACCAAAAGTTGCGTATTCATGCTTAAAACGCGTTTTGGCACAAATCCATGTGCGGGTGCTAAAAAGAGCAGCATTCGCATGCTTTTCACGTCGTTTGGTGGAAATCCACACGCGCGTTCTGCCAAAAGCACCATTTGCATGCATATCGTGTGGTTTTGCAGAAAACTGCATACTCGTCTACCAAAAGTGTGATATTCATGCTTAAAACGCGTTTTGGCACAAATCCATGTGCGGGTTCTAAAAAGAGCAGCATTGGCATGCTTTTCACGTCGTTTGGTAGAAATCCACACGCGCGTTCTGCCAAAAGCACCATTTGCATGCATATCGTGTGGTTTTGCAGAAAACTGAATCCTCGTCTACCAAAAGTTGCGTATTCATGCTTAAAACGCGTTTTGGCACAAATCCATGTGCGGGTGCTAAAAAGAGCAGCATTGGCATGCTTTTCACTTCGTTTGGTAGAAATCCACACGCGCGTTCTGCCAAAAGCACCATTTGCATGCATATCGTGTAGTTTTGCAGAAAACTGCATACTCGTCTACCAAAAGTGTCATATTCATGCTTAAAACGCGTTTTGGCACAAATCCATGTGCGGGTTCTAAAAAGAGCAGCATTGGCATGCTTTTCACGTCGTTTGGTAGAAATCCACACGCGCGTTCTGCCAAAAGCGTCATTTACATGCATATCGTGTGGTTTTGCAGAAAACTGCATCCTCGTCTACCAAAAGTGTCATATTCATGCTTAAAACGCGTTTTGGCACAAATCCATGTGCGGGTTCTAAAAAGAGCAGCATTGGCATGCTTTTCACGTCGTTTGGTAGAAATCCACACGCGCGTTCTGCCAAAAGCGTCATTTGCATGCATATCGTGTGGTTTTGCAGAAAACTGCATCCTCGTCTACCAAAAGTTGCGTATTCATGCTTAAAACGCGTTTTGGCACAAATCCATGTGCGGGTGCTAAAAAGAGCAGCATTGGCATGCTTTTCACGTCGTTTGGTAGAAATCCACACGGGCGTTCTGCCAAAAGCACCATTTGCATGCATATCGTGTGGTTGTGCAGAAAACTGCATACTCGTCTACCAAAAGTGTCATATTCATGCTTAAAACGCGTTTTGGCACAAATCGATGTGCGGGTTCTAAAAAGAGCAGCATTGGCATGCTTTTCACGTCGTTTGGTAGGAATCCACACGCGCGTTCTGCCAAAAGCACCATTTGCATGCATATCGTGTGGTTTTGCAGAAAACTGCATCCTCGTCTACCAAAAGTTTCGTATTCATGCTTAAAACGCGTTTTGGCACAAATCCATGTGCGGGTGCTAAAAAGAGCAGCATTGGCATGCTTTTCACTTCGTTTGGTAGAAATCCACACGCGCGTTCTGCCAAAAGCACCATTTGCATGCATATCGTGTAGTTTTGCAGAAAACTGCATACTCGTCTACCAAAAGTGTCATATTCATGCTTAAAACGCGTTTTGGCACAAATCCATGTGCGGGTTCTAAAAAGAGCAGCATTGGCATGCTTTTCACGTCGTTTGGTAGAAATCCACACGCGCGTTCTGCCAAAAGCGTCATTTACATGCATATCGTGTGGTTTTGCAGAAAACTGCATCCTCGTCTACCAAAAGTGTCATATTCATGCTTAAAACGCGTTTTGGCACAAATCCATGTGCGGGTTCTAAAAAGAGCAGCATTGGCATGCTTTTCACGTCGTTTGGTAGAAATCCACACGCGCGTTCTGCCAAAAGCGTCATTTGCATGCATATCGTGTGGTTTTGCAGAAAACTGCATCCTCGTCTACCAAAAGTTGCGTATTCATGCTTAAAACGCGTTTTGGCACAAATCCATGTGCGGGTGCTAAAAAGAGCAGCATTGGCATGCTTTTCACGTCGTTTGGTAGAAATCCACACGGGCGTTCTGCCAAAAGCACCATTTGCATGCATATCGTGTGGTTGTGCAGAAAACTGCATACTCGTCTACCAAAAGTGTCATATTCATGCTTAAAACGCGTTTTGGCACAAATCGATGTGCGGGTTCTAAAAAGAGCAGCATTGGCATGCTTTTCACGTCGTTTGGTAGGAATCCACACGCGCGTTCTGCCAAAAGCACCATTTGCATGCATATCGTGTGGTTTTGCAGAAAACTGCATCCTCGTCTACCAAAAGTTTCGTATTCATGCTTAAAACGCGTTTTGGCACAAATCCATGTGCGGGTGCTAAAAAGAGCAGCATTGGCATGCTTTTCACGTCGTTTGGTAGAAATCCACACGCGCGTTCTGCCAAAAGCACCATTTGCATGCATATCGTGTAGTTGTGCAGAAAACTGCATACTCGTCTACCAAAAGTGTCATATTCATGCTTAAAACGCGTTTTGGCACAAATCGATGTGCGGGTTCTAAAAAGAGCAGCATTGGCATGCTTTTCACGTCATTTGGTAGAAATCCACACGCGCGTTCTGCCAAAAGCGTCATTTGCGCTGCATATCGTGTGGTTTTGCAGAAAACTGCATCCTCGTCTACCAAAAGTGTCATATTCATGCTTAAAACGCGTTTTGGCACAAATCCATGTGCGGGTTCTAAAAAGAGCAGCATTGGCATGCTTTTCACGTCGTTTGGTAGAAATGCACACGCGCGTTCTGCCAAAAGCGTCATTTGCATGCATATCGTGTGGTTTTGCAGAAAACTGCATCCTCGTCTACCAAAAGTTGCGTATTCATGCTTAAAACGCGTTTTGGCACAAATCCATGTGCGGGTGCTAAAAAGAGCAGCATTGGCATGCTTTTCACGTCGTTTGGTAGAAATCCACACGGGCGTTCTGCCAAAAGCACCATTTGCATGCATATCGTGTGGTTGTGCAGAAAACTGCATACTCGTCTACCAAAAGTGTCATATTCATGCTTAAAACGCGTTTTGGCACAAATCGATGTGCGGGTTCTAAAAAGAGCAGCATTGGCATGCTTTTCACGTCGTTTGGTAGAAATCCACACGCGCGTTCTGCCAAAAGCACCATTTGCATGCATATCGTGTGGTTTTGCAGAAAACTGCATCCTCGTCTACCAAAAGTTGCATATTCATGCTTAAAACGCGTTTTGGCACAAATCCATGTGCGGGTGCTAAAAAGAGCAGCATTGGCATGCTTTTCACGTCGTTTGGTAGAAATCCACACGCGCGTTCTGCCAAAAGCACCATTTGCATGCATATCGTGTAGTTTTGCAGAAAACTGCATACTCGTCTACCAAAAGTGTCATATTCATGCTTAAAACGCGTTTTGGCACAAATCCGTGTGCGGGTTCTAAAAAGAGCAGCATTGGCATGCTTTTCACGTCGTTTGGTAGAGATCCACACGCGCGTTCTGCCAAAAGCACCATTTGCATGCATATCGTGTGGTTTTGCAGAAAACTGCATCCTCGTCTACCAAAAGTGTCATATTCATGCTTAAAACGTATTTTGGCACAAATCCATGTGCGGGTTCTAAAAAGAGCAGCATTGGCATGCTTTTCACGTCGTTTGGTAGAAATCCACACGCGCGTTCTGCCAAAAGCACCATTTGCGTGCATATCGTGTGGTTTTGCAGAAAACTGCATCCTCGTCTACCAAAAGTGTGATATTCATGCTTAAAACGCGTTTTGGCACAAATCCATGTGCGGGTTCTAAAAAGAGCAGCATTGGCATGCTTTTCACGTCGTTTGGTAGAAATCCACACGCGCATTCTGCCAAAAGCACCATTTGCATGCATATCGTGTGGTTTTGCAGAAAACTGCATCCTCGTCTACCAAAAGTGTCATATTCATGCTTAAAACGGGTTTTGGCACAAATCCATGTGCGGGTTCTAAAAAGAGCAGCATTGGCATGCTTTTCATGTCGTTTGGTAGAAATCCACACGCGCGTTCTGCCAAAAGCGTCATTTGCATGCATATCGTGTGGTTTTGCAGAAAACTGCATCCTCGTCTACCAAAAGTTGCATATTCATGCTTAAAACGCGTTTTGGCACAAATCCATGTGCGGGTTGTAAAAAGAGCAGCATTGGCATGCTTTTCGCGTCGTTTGGTAGAAATCCACACGCGCGTTCTGCCAAAAGCGTCATTTGCATGCATATCGTGTGGTTTTGCAGAAAACTGCATCCTCGTCTACCAAAAGTTGCGTATTCATGCTTGAAACGCGTTTTGGCACAAATCCATGTGCGGGTGCTAAAAAGAGCAGCATTCGCATGCTTTTCACGTCGTTTGGTGGAAATCCACACGTGCATTCTGCCAAAAGCACCATTTGCATGCATATCGTGTGGTTTTGCAGAAAACTGCATCCTCGTCTACCAAAAGTGTCATATTCATGCTTAAAACGGGTTTTGGCACAAATCCATGTGCGGGTTCTAAAAAGAGCAGCATTGGCATGCTTCAAACGTCGTTTGGTAGAAATCCACACGCGCGTTCTGCCAAAAGCGTCATTTGCATGCATATCGTGTGGTTTTGCAGAAAACTGCATCCTCGTCTACCAAAAGTTGCGTATTCATGCTTAAAACGCGTTTTGGCACAAATTCATGTGCGGGTGCTAAAAAGAGCAGCATTCGCATGCTTTTCACGTCGTTGGTGGAAATCCACACGCGCGTTCTGCCAAAAGCACCATTTGCATGCATATCGTGTAGTTTTGCAGAAAACTGCATACTCGTCTACCAAAAGTGTCATATTCATGCTTAAAACGCGTTTTGGCACAAATCCATGTGCGGGTTCTAAAAGAGCAGCATTGGCATGCTTTTCACGTCGTTTGGTAGAAATCCACACGCGCGTTCTGCCAAAAGCGTCATTTACATGCATATCGTGTGGTTTTGCAGAAAACTGCATCCTCGTCTACCAAAAGTGTCATATTCATGCTTAAAACGCGTTTTGGCACAAATCCATGTGCGGGTTCTAAAAAGAGCAGCATTGGCATGCTTTTCACGTCGTTTGGTAGAAATCCACACGCGCGTTCTGCCAAAAGCGTCATTTGCATGCATATCGTGTGGTTTTGCAGAAAACTGCATCCTCGTCTACCAAAAGTTGCGTATTCATGCTTAAAACGCGTTTTGGCACAAATCCATGTGCGGGTGCTAAAAAGAGCAGCATTGGCATGCTTTTCACGTCGTTTGGTAGAAATCCACACGGGCGTTCTGCCAAAAGCACCATTTGCATGCATATCGTGTGGTTGTGCAGAAAACTGCATACTCGTCTACCAAAAGTGTCATATTCATGCTTAAAACGCGTTTTGGCACAAATCGATGTGCGGGTTCTAAAAAGAGCAGCATTGGCATGCTTTTCACGTCGTTTGGTAGGAATCCACACGCGCGTTCTGCCAAAAGCACCATTTGCATGCATATCGTGTGGTTTTGCAGAAAACTGCATCCTCGTCTACCAAAAGTTGCGTATTCATGCTTAAAACGCGTTTTTGCACAAATCCATGTGCGGGTGCTAAAAAGAGCAGCATTGGCATGCTTTTCACGTCGTTTGGTAGAAATCCACACGCGCGTTCTGCCAAAAGCACCATTTACATGCATATCGTGTAGTTGTGCAGAAAACTGCATACTCGTCTACCAAAAGTGTCATATTCATGCTTAAAACGCGTTTTGGCACAAATCGATGTGCGGGTTCTAAAAAGAGCAGCATTGGCATGCTTTTCACGTCATTTGGTAGAAATCCACACGCGCGTTCTGCCAAAAGCGTCATTTGCGCTGCATATCGTGTGGTTTTGCAGAAAACTGCATCCTCGTCTACCAAAAGTGTCATATTCATGCTTAAAACGCGTTTTGGCACAAATCCATGTGCGGGTTCTAAAAAGAGCAGCATTGGCATGCTTTTCACGTCGTTTGGTAGAAATCCACACGCGCGTTCTGCCAAAAGCGTCATTTGCATGCATATCGTGTGGTTTTGCAGAAAACTGCATCCTCGTCTACCAAAAGTGTGATATTCATGCTTAAAACGCGTTTTGGCACAAATCCATGTGCGGGTTCTAAAAAGAGCAGCATTGGCATGCTTTTCACGTCGTTTGGTAGAAATCCACACGCGCATTCTGCCAAAAGCACCATTTGCATGCATATCGTGTGGTTTTGAAGAAAACTGCATCCTCGTCTACCAAAAGTGTCATATTCATGCTTAAAACGGGTTTTGGCACAAATCCATGTGCGGGTTCTAAAAAGAGCAGCATTGGCATGCTTTTCACGTCGTTTGGTAGAAATCCACACGCGCGTTCTGCCAAAAGCGTCATTTGCATGCATATCGTGTGGTTTTGCAGAAAACTGCATCCTCGTCTACCAAAAGTTGCAATATTCATGCTTAAAACGCGTTTTGGCAGAAATCCATGTGCGGGTGCTAAAAAGAGCAGCATTGGCATGCTTTTCACGTCGTTTGGTAGAAATCCACACGCGCGTTCTGCCAAAAGCGTCATTTGCATGCATATCGTGTGGTTTTGCAGAAAACTGCATCCTCGTCTACCAAAAGTGTCTTATTCATACTTAAAACGCGTTTTGGCACAAATCCATGTGCGGGTGCTAAAAAGAGCAGCATTGGCATGCTTTTCACGTCGTTTGGTAGAAATCCACACGCGCGTTCTGCCAAAAGCACCATTTGCATGCATATCGTGTAGTTTTGCAGAAAACTGCATACTCGTCTACCAAAAGTGTCATATTCATGCTTAAAACGCGTTTTGGCACAAATCCATGTGCGGGTTCTAAAAAGAGCAGCATTGGCATGCTTTTCACGTCGTTTGGTAGAAATCCACACGCGCGTTCTGCCAAAAGCGTCATTTGCATGCATATCGTGTGGTTTTGCAGAAAACTGCATCCTCGTCTACCAAAAGTGTCATATTCATGCTTAAAACGCGTTTTGGCACAAATCCATGTGCGGGTTGTAAAAAGAGCAGCATTGGCATGCTTTTCGCGTCGTTTGGTAGAAATCCACACGCGCGTTCTGCCAAAAGCGTCATTTGCATGCATATCGTGTGGTTTTGCAGAAAACTGCATCCTCGTCTACCAAAAGTTGCGTATTCATGCTTGAAACGCGTTTTGGCACAAATCCATGTGCGGGTGCTAAAAAGAGCAGCATTCGCATGCTTTTCACGTCGTTTGGTGGAAATCCACACGTGCATTCTGCCAAAAGCACCATTTGCATGCATATCGTGTGGTTTTGCAGAAAACTGCATCCTCGTCTACCAAAAGTGTCATATTCATGCTTAAAACGGGTTTTGGCACAAATCCATGTGCGGGTTCTAAAAAGAGCAGCATTGGCATGCTTCAAACGTCGTTTGGTAGAAATCCACACGCGCGTTCTGCCAAAAGCGTCATTTGCATGCATATCGTGTGGTTTTGCAGAAAACTGCATCCTCGTCTACCAAAAGTTGCGTATTCATGCTTAAAACGCGTTTTGGCACAAATCCATGTGCGGGTGCTAAAAAGAGCAGCATTCGCATGCTTTTCACGTCGTTTGGTGGAAATCCACACGCGCGTTCTGCCAAAAGCACCATTTGCATGCATATCGTGTGGTTTTGCAGAAAACTGCATCCTCGTCTACCAAAAGTGTCATATTCATGCTTAAAACGGGTTTTGGCACAAATCCATGTGCGGGTTCTAAAAAGAGCAGCATTGGCATGCTTCAAACGTCGTTTGGTAGAAATCCACACGCGCGTTCTGCCAAAAGCGTCATTTGCATGCATATCGTGTGGTTTTGCAGAAAACTGCATCCTCGTCTACCAAAAGTTGCGTATTCATGCTTAAAACGCGTTTTGGCACAAATCCATGTGCGGGTGCTAAAAAGAGCAGCATTCGCATGCTTTTCACGTCGTTTGGTGGAAATCCACACGCGCGTTCTGCCAAAAGCACCATTTGCATGCATATCGTGTGGTTTTGCAGAAAACTGCATACTCGTCTACCAAAAGTGTGATATTCATGCTTAAAACGCGTTTTGGCACAAATCCATGTGCGGGTTCTAAAAAGAGCAGCATTGGCATGCTTTTCACGTCGTTTGGTAGAAATCCACACGCGCGTTCTGCCAAAAGCACCATTTGCATGCATATCGTGTGGTTTTGCAGAAAACTGCATCCTCGTCTACCAAAAGTTGCGTATTCATGCTTAAAACGCGTTTTGGCACAAATCCATGTGCGGGTGCTAAAAAGAGCAGCATTGGCATGCTTTTCACTTCGTTTGGTAGAAATCCACACGCGCGTTCTGCCAAAAGCACCATTTGCATGCATATCGTGTAGTTTTGCAGAAAACTGCATACTCGTCTACCAAAAGTGTCATATTCATGCTTAAAACGCGTTTTGGCACAAATCCATGTGCGGGTTCTAAAAAGAGCAGCATTGGCATGCTTTTCACGTCGTTTGGTAGAAATCCACACGCGCGTTCTGCCAAAAGCGTCATTTACATGCATATCGTGTGGTTTTGCAGAAAACTGCATCCTCGTCTACCAAAAGTGTCATATTCATGCTTAAAACGCGTTTTGGCACAAATCCATGTGCGGGTTCTAAAAAGAGCAGCATTGGCATGCTTTTCACGTCGTTTGGTAGAAATCCACACGCGCGTTCTGCCAAAAGCGTCATTTGCATGCATATCGTGTGGTTTTGCAGAAAACTGCATCCTCGTCTACCAAAAGTTGCGTATTCATGCTTAAAACGCGTTTTGGCACAAATCCATGTGCGGGTGCTAAAAAGAGCAGCATTGGCATGCTTTTCACGTCGTTTGGTAGAAATCCACACGGGCGTTCTGCCAAAAGCACCATTTGCATGCATATCGTGTGGTTGTGCAGAAAACTGCATACTCGTCTACCAAAAGTGTCATATTCATGCTTAAAACGCGTTTTGGCACAAATCGATGTGCGGGTTCTAAAAAGAGCAGCATTGGCATGCTTTTCACGTCGTTTGGTAGGAATCCACACGCGCGTTCTGCCAAAAGCACCATTTGCATGCATATCGTGTGGTTTTGCAGAAAACTGCATCCTCGTCTACCAAAAGTTGCGTATTCATGCTTAAAACGCGTTTTGGCACAAATCCATGTGCGGGTGCTAAAAAGAGCAGCATTGGCATGCTTTTCACGTCGTTTGGTAGAAATCCACACGCGCGTTCTGCCAAAAGCACCATTTGCATGCATATCGTGTAGTTGTGCAGAAAACTGCATACTCGTCTACCAAAAGTGTCATATTCATGCTTAAAACGCGTTTTGGCACAAATCGATGTGCGGGTTCTAAAAAGAGCAGCATTGGCATGCTTTTCACGTCATTTGGTAGAAATCCACACGCGCGTTCTGCCAAAAGCGTCATTTGCGCTGCATATCGTGTGGTTTTGCAGAAAACTGCATCCTCGTCTACCAAAAGTGTCATATTCATGCTTAAAACGCGTTTTGGCACAAATCCATGTGCGGGTTCTAAAAAGAGCAGCATTGGCATGCTTTTCACGGCGTTTGGTAGAAATGCACACGCGCGTTCTGCCAAAAGCGTCATTTGCATGCATATCGTGTGGTTTTGCAGAAAACTGCATCCTCGTCTACCAAAAGTTGCGTATTCATGCTTAAAACGCGTTTTGGCACAAATCCATGTGCGGGTGCTAAAAAGAGCAGCATTGGCATGCTTTTCACGTCGTTTGGTAGAAATCCACACGGGCGTTCTGCCAAAAGCACCATTTGCATGCATATCGTGTGGTTGTGCAGAAAACTGCATACTCGTCTACCAAAAGTGTCATATTCATGCTTAAAACGCGTTTTGGCACAAATCGATGTGCGGGTTCTAAAAAGAGCAGCATTGGCATGCTTTTCACGTCGTTTGGTAGAAATCCACACGCGCGTTCTGCCAAAAGCACCATTTGCATGCATATCGTGTGGTTTTGCAGAAAACTGCATCCTCGTCTACCAAAAGTTGCATATTCATGCTTAAAACGCGTTTTGGCACAAATCCATGTGCGGGTGCTAAAAAGAGCAGCATTGGCATGCTTTTCACGTCGTTTGGTAGAAATCCACACGCGCGTTCTGCCAAAAGCACCATTTGCATGCATATCGTGTAGTTTTGCAGAAAACTGCATACTCGTTTACCAAAAGTGTCATATTCATGCTTAAAACGCGTTTTGGCACAAATCCGTGTGCGGGTTCTAAAAAGAGCAGCATTGGCATGCTTTTCACGTCGTTTGGTAGAGATCCACACGCGCGTTCTGCCAAAAGCACCATTTGCATGCATATCGTGTGGTTTTGCAGAAAACTGCATCCTCGTCTACCAAAAGTGTCATATTCATGCTTAAAACGTATTTTGGCACAAATCCATGTGCGGGTTCTAAAAAGAGCAGCATTGGCATGCTTTTCACGTCGTTTGGTAGAAATCCACACGCGCGTTCTGCCAAAAGCACCATTTGCATGCATATCGTGTGGTTTTGCAGAAAACTGCATCCTCGTCTACCAAATGTGTGATATTCATGCTTAAAACGCGTTTTGGCACAAATCCATGTGCGGGTTCTAAAAAGAGCAGCATTGGCATGCTTTTCACGTCGTTTGGTAGAAATCCACACGCGCATTCTGCCAAAAGCACCATTTGCATGCATATCGTGTGGTTTTGCAGAAAACTGCATCCTCGTCTACCAAAAGTGTCATATTCATGCTTAAAACGGGTTTTGGCACAAATCCATGTGCGGGTTCTAAAAAGAGCAGCATTGGCATGCTTTTCATGTCGTTTGGTAGAAATCCACACGCGCGTTCTGCCAAAAGCGTCATTTGCATGCATATCGTGTGGTTTTGCAGAAAACTGCATCCTCGTCTACCAAAAGTTGCATATTCATGCTTAAAACGCGTTTTGGCACAAATCCATGTGCGGGTTGTAAAAAGAGCAGCATTGGCATGCTTTTCGCGTCGTTTGGTAGAAATCCACACGCGCGTTCTGCCAAAAGCGTCATTTGCATGCATATCGTGTGGTTTTGCAGAAAACTGCATCCTCGTCTACCAAAAGTTGCGTATTCATGCTTGAAACGCGTTTTGGCACAAATCCATGTGCGGGTGCTAAAAAGAGCAGCATTCGCATGCTTTTCACGTCGTTTGGTGGAAATCCACACGTGCATTCTGCCAAAAGCACCATTTGCATGCATATCGTGTGGTTTTGCAGAAAACTGCATCCTCGTCTACCAAAAGTGTCATATTCATGCTTAAAACGGGTTTTGGCACAAATCCATGTGCGTGTTCTAAAAAGAGCAGCATTGGCATGCTTCAAACGTCGTTTGGTAGAAATCCACACGCGCGTTCTGCCAAAAGCGTCATTTGCATGCATATCGTGTGGTTTTGCAGAAAACTGCATCCTCGTCTACCAAAAGTTGCGTATTCATGCTTAAAACGCGTTTTGGCACAAATCCATGTGCGGGTGCTAAAAAGAGCAGCATTGGCATGCTTTTCACGTCGTTTGGTAGAAATCCACACGCGCGTTCTGCCAAAAGCACCATTTGCATGCATATCGTGTGGTTTTGCAGAAAACTGCATCCTCGTCTACCAAAAGTTGCGTATTCATGCTTAAAACGCGTTTTGGCACAAATCCATGTGCGGGTGCTAAAAAGAGCAGCATTGGCATGCTTTTCACTTCGTTTGGTAGAAATCCACACGCGCGTTCTGCCAAAAGCACCATTTGCATGCATATCGTGTAGTTTTGCAGAAAACTGCATACTCGTCTACCAAAAGTGTCATATTCATGCTTAAAACGCGTTTTGGCACAAATCCATGTGCGGGTTCTAAAAAGAGCAGCATTGGCATGCTTTTCACGTCGTTTGGTAGAAATCCACACGCGCGTTCTGCCAAAAGCGTCATTTACATGCATATCGTGTGGTTTTGCAGAAAACTGCATCCTCGTCTACCAAAAGTGTCATATTCATGCTTAAAACGCGTTTTGGCACAAATCCATGTGCGGGTTCTAAAAAGAGCAGCATTGGCATGCTTTTCACGTCGTTTGGTAGAAATCCACACGCGCGTTCTGCCAAAAGCGTCATTTGCATGCATATCGTGTGGTTTTGCAGAAAACTGCATCCTCGTCTACCAAAAGTTGCGTATTCATGCTTAAAACGCGTTTTGGCACAAATCCATGTGCGGGTGCTAAAAAGAGCAGCATTGGCATGCTTTTCACGTCGTTTGGTAGAAATCCACACGGGCGTTCTGCCAAAAGCACCATTTGCATGCATATCGTGTGGTTGTGCAGAAAACTGCATACTCGTCTACCAAAAGTGTCATATTCATGCTTAAAACGCGTTTTGGCACAAATCGATGTGCGGGTTCTAAAAAGAGCAGCATTGGCATGCTTTTCACGTCGTTTGGTAGGAATCCACACGCGCGTTCTGCCAAAAGCACCATTTGCATGCATATCGTGTGGTTTTGCAGAAAACTGCATCCTCGTCTACCAAAAGTTGCGTATTCATGCTTAAAACGCGTTTTGGCACAAATCCATGTGCGGGTGCTAAAAAGAGCAGCATTGGCATGCTTTTCACGTCGTTTGGTAGAAATCCACACGCGCGTTCTGCCAAAAGCACCATTTGCATGCATATCGTGTAGTTGTGCAGAAAACTGCATACTCGTCTACCAAAAGTGTCATATTCATGCTTAAAACGCGTTTTGGCACAAATCGATGTGCGGGTTCTAAAAAGAGCAGCATTGGCATGCTTTTCACGTCATTTGGTAGAAATCCACACGCGCGTTCTGCCAAAAGCGTCATTTGCGCTGCATATCGTGTGGTTTTGCAGAAAACTGCATCCTCGTCTACCAAAAGTGTCATATTCATGCTTAAAACGCGTTTTGGCACAAATCCATGTGCGGGTTCTAAAAAGAGCAGCATTGGCATGCTTTTCACGTCGTTTGGTAGAAATGCACACGCGCGTTCTGCCAAAAGCGTCATTTGCATGCATATCGTGTGGTTTTGCAGAAAACTGCATCCTCGTCTACCAAAAGTTGCGTATTCATGCTTAAAACGCGTTTTGGCACAAATCCATGTGCGGGTGCTAAAAAGAGCAGCATTGGCATGCTTTTCACGTCGTTTGGTAGAAATCCACACGGGCGTTCTGCCAAAAGCACCATTTGCATGCATATCGTGTGGTTGTGCAGAAAACTGCATACTCGTCTACCAAAAGTGTCATATTCATGCTTAAAACGCGTTTTGGCACAAATCGATGTGCGGGTTCTAAAAAGAGCAGCATTGGCATGCTTTTCACGTCGTTTGGTAGAAATCCACACGCGCGTTCTGCCAAAAGCACCATTTGCATGCATATCGTGTGGTTTTGCAGAAAACTGCATCCTCGTCTACCAAAAGTTGCATATTCATGCTTAAAACGCGTTTTGGCACAAATCCATGTGCGGGTGCTAAAAAGAGCAGCATTGGCATGCTTTTCACGTCGTTTGGTAGAAATCCACACGCGCGTTCTGCCAAAAGCACCATTTGCATGCATATCGTGTAGTTTTGCAGAAAACTGCATACTCGTCTACCAAAAGTGTCATATTCATGCTTAAAACGCGTTTTGGCACAAATCCGTGTGCGGGTTCTAAAAAGAGCAGCATTGGCATGCTTTTCACGTCGTTTGGTAGAGATCCACACGCGCGTTCTGCCAAAAGCACCATTTGCATGCATATCGTGTGGTTTTGCAGAAAACTGCATCCTCGTCTACCAAAAGTGTCATATTCATGCTTAAAACGTATTTTGGCACAAATCCATGTGCGGGTTCTAAAAAGAGCAGCATTGGCATGCTTTTCACGTCGTTTGGTAGAAATCCACACGCGCGTTCTGCCAAAAGCACCATTTGCATGCATATCGTGTGGTTTTGCAGAAAACTGCATCCTCGTCTACCAAATGTGTGATATTCATGCTTAAAACGCGTTTTGGCACAAATCCATGTGCGGGTTCTAAAAAGAGCAGCATTGGCATGCTTTTCACGTCGTTTGGTAGAAATCCACACGCGCATTCTGCCAAAAGCACCATTTGCATGCATATCGTGTGGTTTTGCAGAAAACTGCATCCTCGTCTACCAAAAGTGTCATATTCATGCTTAAAACGGGTTTTGGCACAAATCCATGTGCGGGTTCTAAAAAGAGCAGCATTGGCATGCTTTTCATGTCGTTTGGTAGAAATCCACACGCGCGTTCTGCCAAAAGCGTCATTTGCATGCATATCGTGTGGTTTTGCAGAAAACTGCATCCTCGTCTACCAAAAGTTGCATATTCATGCTTAAAACGCGTTTTGGCACAAATCCATGTGCGGGTTGTAAAAAGAGCAGCATTGGCATGCTTTTCGCGTCGTTTGGTAGAAATCCACACGCGCGTTCTGCCAAAAGCGTCATTTGCATGCATATCGTGTCGTTTTGCAGAAAACTGCATCCTCGTCTACCAAAAGTTGCGTATTCATGCTTGAAACGCGTTTTGGCACGAATCCATGTGCGGGTGCTAAAAAGAGCAGCATTCGCATGCTTTTCACGTCGTTTGGTGGAAATCCACACGTGCATTCTGCCAAAAGCACCATTTGCATGCATATCGTGTGGTTTTGCAGAAAACTGCATCCTCGTCTACCAAAAGTGTCATATTCATGCTTAAAACGGGTTTTGGCACAAATCCATGTGCGTGTTCTAAAAAGAGCAGCATTGGCATGCTTCAAACGTCGTTTGGTAGAAATCCACACGCGCGTTCTGCCAAAAGCGTCATTTGCATGCATATCGTGTGGTTTTGCAGAAAACTGCATCCTCGTCTACCAAAAGTTGCGTATTCATGCTTAAAACGCGTTTTGGCACAAATCCATGTGCGGGTGCTAAAAAGAGCAGCATTCGCATGCTTTTCACGTCGTTTGGTGGAAATCCACACGCGCGTTCTGCCAAAAGCACCATTTGCATGCATATCGTGTGGTTTTGCAGAAAACTGCATACTCGTCTACCAAAAGTGTGATATTCATGCTTAAAACGCGTTTTGGCACAAATCCATGTGCGGGTTCTAAAAGAGCAGCATTGGCATGCTTTTCACGTCGTTGGTAGAAATCCACACGCGCGTTCTGCAAAAGCACCATTTGCATGCATATCGTGTGGTTTTGCAGAAAACTGCATCCTCGTCTACCAAAAGTTGCGTATTCATGCTTAAAACGCGTTTTGGCACAATCCATGTGCGGGTGCTAAAAAGAGCAGCATTGGCATGCTTTTCACTTCGTTTGGTAGAAATCCACACGCGCGTTCTGCCAAAAGCACCATTTGCATGCATATCGTGTAGTTTTGCAGAAAACTGCATACTCGTCTACCAAAAGTGTCATATTCATGCTTAAAACGCGTTTTGGCACAAATCCATGTGCGGGTTCTAAAAAGAGCAGCATTGGCATGCTTTTCACGTCGTTTGGTAGAAATCCACACGCGCGTTCTGCCAAAAGCGTCATTTACATGCATATCGTGTGGTTTTGCAGAAAACTGCATCCTCGTCTACCAAAAGTGTCATATTCATGCTTAAAACGCGTTTTGGCACAAATCCATGTGCGGGTTCTAAAAAGAGCAGCATTGGCATGCTTTTCACGTCGTTTGGTAGAAATCCACACGCGCGTTCTGCCAAAAGCGTCATTTGCATGCATATCGTGTGGTTTTGCAGAAAACTGCATCCTCGTCTACCAAAAGTTGCGTATTCATGCTTAAAACGCGTTTTGGCACAAATCCATGTGCGGGTGCTAAAAAGAGCAGCATTGGCATGCTTTTCACGTCGTTTGGTAGAAATCCACACGGGCGTTCTGCCAAAAGCACCATTTGCATGCATATCGTGTGGTTGTGCAGAAAACTGCATACTCGTCTACCAAAAGTGTCATATTCATGCTTAAAACGCGTTTTGGCACAAATCGATGTGCGGGTTCTAAAAAGAGCAGCATTGGCATGCTTTTCACGTCGTTTGGTAGGAATCCACACGCGCGTTCTGCCAAAAGCACCATTTGCATGCATATCGTGTGGTTTTGCAGAAAACTGCATCCTCGTCTACCAAAAGTTGCGTATTCATGCTTAAAACGCGTTTTGGCACAAATCCATGTGCGGGTGCTAAAAAGAGCAGCATTGGCATGCTTTTCACGTCGTTTGGTAGAAATCCACACGCGCGTTCTGCCAAAAGCACCATTTGCATGCATATCGTGTAGTTGTGCAGAAAACTGCATACTCGTCTACCAAAAGTGTCATATTCATGCTTAAAACGCGTTTTGGCACAAATCGATGTGCGGGTTCTAAAAAGAGCAGCATTGGCATGCTTTTCACGTCATTTGGTAGAAATCCACACGCGCGTTCTGCCAAAAGCGTCATTTGCGCTGCATATCGTGTGGTTTTGCAGAAAACTGCATCCTCGTCTACCAAAAGTGTCATATTCATGCTTAAAACGCGTTTTGGCACAAATCCATGTGCGGGTTCTAAAAAGAGCAGCATTGGC
Organism: Dermacentor albipictus; assembly: GCF_038994185.2. Lineage (NCBI taxonomy): Eukaryota > Metazoa > Arthropoda > Arachnida > Ixodida > Ixodidae > Dermacentor > Dermacentor albipictus. Next base: position 18,201 of record NW_027225935.1, on the reverse strand, counting down.
ATGCTTTTCACGTCGTTTGGTAGAAATCCACACGCGCGTTCTGCCAAAAGCGTCATTTGCATGCATATCGTGTGGTTTTGCAGAAAACTGCATCCTCGTCTACCAAAAGTGTGATAGTCATGCTTAAAACGCGTTTTGGCACAAATCCATGTGCGGGTTCTAAAAAGAGCAGCATTGGCATGCTTTTCACGTCGTTTGGTAGAAATCCACACGCGCATTCTGCCAAAAGCACCATTTGCATGCATATCGTGTGGTTTTGAAGAAAACTGCATCCTCGTCTACCAAAAGTGTCATATTCATGCTTAAAACGGGTTTTGGCACAAATCCATGTGCGGGTTCTAAAAAGAGCAGCATTGGCATGCTTTTCACGTCGTTTGGTAGAAATCCACACGCGCGTTCTGCCAAAAGCGTCATTTGCATGCATATCGTGTGGTTTTGCAGAAAACTGCATCCTCGTCTACCAAAAGTTGCATATTCATGCTTAAAACGCGTTTTGGCAGAAATCCATGTGCGGGTGCTAAAAAGAGCAGCATTGGCATGCTTTTCACGTCGTTTGGTAGAAATCCACACGCGCGTTCTGCCAAAAGCACCATTTGCATGCATATCGTGTAGTTTTGCAGAAAACTGCATACTCGTCTACCAAAAGTGTCATATTCATGCTTAAAACGCGTTTTGGCACAAATCCATGTGCGGGTTCTAAAAAGAGCAGCATTGGCATGCTTTTCACGTCGTTTGGTAGAAATCCACACGCGCGTTCTGCCAAAAGCGTCATTTGCATGCATATCGTGTGGTTTTGCAGAAAACTGCATCCTCGTCTACCAAAAGTGTCATATTCATGCTTAAAACGCGTTTTGGCACAAATCCATGTGCGGGTTCTAAAAATAGCAGCATTGGCATGCTTTTCACGTCGTTTGGTAGAAATCCACACGCGCGTTCTGCCAAAAGCGTCATTTGCATGCATATCGTGTGGTTTTGCAGAAAACTGCATCCTCGTCTACCAAAAGTTGCGTATTCATGCTTAAAACGCGTTTTGGCAAAAATCCATGTGCGGGTGCTAAAAAGAGCAGCATTGGCATGCTTTTCACGTCGTTTGGTAGAAATCCACACGGGCGTTCTGCCAAAAGCACCAATTGCATGCATATCGTGTGGTTGTGCAGAAAACTGCATACTCGTCTACCAAAAGTGTCATATTCATGCTTAAAACGCGTTTTGGCACAAATAGATGTGCGGGTTCTAAAAAGAGCAGCATTGGCATGCTTTTCACGTCGTTTGGTAGAAATCCACACGCGCGTTCTGCCAAAAGCGTCATTTGCATGCATATCGTGTGGTTTTGCAGAAAACTGCATCCTCGTCTACCAAAAGTGTCATATTCATGCTTAAAACGCGTTTTGGCACAAATCCATGTGCGGGTTCTAAAAAGAGCAGCATTGGCATGCTTTTCACGTCGTTTGGTAGAAATCCACACGCGCGTTCTGCCAAAAGCGTCATTTGCATGCATATCGTGTGGTTTTGCAGAAAACTGCATTCTCGTCTACCAAAAGTTGCGTATTCATGCTTAAAACGCGTTTTGGCACAAATCCATGTGCGGGTGCTAAAAAGAGCAGCATTGGCATGCTTTTCACGTCGTTTGGTAGAAATCCACACGGGCGTTCTGCCAAAAGCACCATTTGCATGCATATCGTGTGGTTGTGCAGAAAACTGCATACTCGTCTACCAAAAGTGTCATATTCATGCTTAAAACGCGTTTTGGCACAAATCGATGTGCGGGTTCTAAAAAGAGCAGCATTGGCATGCTTTTCACGTCGTTTGGTAGAAATCCACACGCGCGTTCTGCCAAAAGCACCATTTGCATGCATATCGTGTGGTTTTGCAGAAAACTGCATCCTCGTCTACCAAAAGTTGCATATTCATGCTTAAAACGCGTTTTGGCACAAATCAATGTGCGGGTGCTAAAAAGAGCAGCATTGGCATGCTTTTCACGTCGTTTGGTAGAAATCCATACGCGCGTTCTGCCAAAAGCACCATTTGCATGCATATCGTGTGGTTTTGCAGAAAACTGCATCCTCGTCTACCAAAAGTTGCATATTCATGCTTAAAACGCGTTTTGGCACAAATCCATGTGCGGGTGCTAAAAAGAGCAGCATTGGCATGCTTTTCACGTCGTTTGGTAGAAATCCACACGCGCGTTCTGCCAAAAGCACCATTTGCATGCATATCGTGTGGTTTTGCAGAAAACTGCATCCTCGTCTACCAAAAGTGTCATATTCATGCTTAAAACGCGTTTTGGCACAAATCCATGTGCGGGTTCTAAAAAGAGCAGCATTGGCATGCTTTTCACGTCGTTTGGTAGAAATCCACACGCGCGTTCTGCCAAAAGCGTCATTTGCATGCATATCGTGTGGTGTTGCAGAAAACTGCATTCTCGTCTACCAAAAGTTGCGTATTCATGCTTAAAACGCGTTTTGGCACAAATCCATGTGCGGGTGCTAAAAAGAGCAGCATTGGCATGCTTTTCACGTCGTTTGGTAGAAATCCACACGGGCGTTCTGCCAAAAGCACCATTTGCATGCATATCGTGTGGTTGTGCAGAAAACTGCATACTCGTCTACCAAAAGTGTCATATTCATGCTTAAAACGCGTTTTGGCACAAATCGATGTGTGGGTTCTAAAAAGAGCAGCATTGGCATGCTTTTCACGTCGTTTGGTGGAAATCCACACCCGCGTTCTGCCAAAAGCACCATTTGCATGCATATCGTGTGGTTTTGCAGAAAACTGCATACTCGTCTACCAAAAGTGTCATATTCATGCTTAAAACGCGTTTTGGCACAAATCCATGTGCGGGTTCTAAAAAGAGCAGCATCGGCATGCTTTTCACGTCGTTTGGTAGAAATCCACACGCGCGTTTTGCCAAAAGCACCATTTGCATGCATATCGTGTGGTTTTGCAGAAAACTGCATCCTCGTCTACCAAAAGTTGCGTATTCATGCTTAAAACGCGTTTCGGCACAAATCCATGTGCGGGTGCTAAAAAGAGCAGCATTGGCATGCTTTTCACGTCGTTTGGTAGAAATCCACACGCGCGTTCTGCCAAAAGCACCATTTGCATGCATATCGTGTAGTTTTGCAGAAAACTGCATACTCGTCTTTCAAAAGTGTCATATTCATACTTAAAACGCGTTTTGGCACAAATCCATGTACGGGTTCTAAAAAGAACAGCATTGGCATGCTTTTCACGTCGTTTGGTAGAAATCCACACGCGCGTTCTGCCAAAAGCGTCATTTGCATGCATATCGTGTGGTTTTGCAGAAAACTGCATCCTCGTCTACCAAAAGTGTCATATTCATGCTTAAAACGCGTTTTGGCACAAATCCATGTGCGGGTTCTAAAAAGAGCAGCATTGGCATGCTTTTCACGTCGTTTGGTAGAAATCCACACGCGCGTTCTGCCAAAAGCGTCATTTGCATGCATATCGTGTGGTTTTGCAGAAAACTGCATCCTCGTCTACCAAAAGTTGCGTATTCATGCTTAAAACGCGTTTTGGCACAAATCCATGTGCGGGTGCTAAAAAGAGCAGCATTGGCATGCTTTTCACGTCGTTTGGTAGAAGTCCACACGGGCGTTCTGCCAAAAGCGCCATTTGCATGCATATCGTGTGGTTGTGCAGAAAACTGCATACTCGTCTACCAAAAGTGTCATATTCATGCTTAAAACGCGTTTTGGCACAAATCGATGTGCGGGTTCTAAAAAGAGCAGCATTGGCATGCTTTTCACGTCGTTTGGTAGAAATCCACACGCGCGTTCTGCCAAAAGCACCATTTGCATGCATATCGTGTGGTTTTGCAGAAAACTGCATCCTCGTCTACCAAAAGTGTCATATTCATGCTTAAAACGCGTTTTGGCACAAATCCATGTGCGCGTTCTAAAAAGAGCAGCATTGGCATGCTTTTCACGTCGTTTGGTAGAAATCCACACGCGCGTTCTGCCAAAAGCGTCATTTGCATGCATATCGTGTGGTTTTGCAGAAAACTGCATCCTCGTCTACCAAAAGTTGCGTATTCATGCTTAAAACGCGTTTTGGCACAAATCCATGTGCGGGTGCTAAAAAGAGCAGCATTGGCATGCTTTTCACGTCGTTTGGTAGAAATCCACACGGGCGTTCTGCCAAAAGCACCATTTGCATGCATATCGTGTGGTTGTGCAGAAAACTGCATACTCGTCTACCAAAAGTGTCACATTCATGCTTAAAACGCGTTTTGGCACAAATCGATGTGCGGGTTCTAAAAAGAGCAGCATTGGCATGCTTTTCACGTCGTTTGGTAGAAATCCACACGCGCGTTCTGCCAAAAGCACCATTTGCATGCATATCGTGTGGTTTTGCAGAAAACTGCATCCTCGTGTACCAAAAGTTGCATATTCATGCTTAAAACGCGTTTTGGCACAAATCCATGTGCGGGTGCTAAAAAGAGCAGCATTGGCATGCTTTTCACGTCGTTTGGTAGAAATCCACACGCGCGTTCTGCAAAAAGCACCATTTGCATGCATATCGTGTAGTTTTGCAGAAAACTGCATACTCGTCTACCAAAAGTGTCATATTCATGCTTAAAACGCGTTTTGGCACAAATCCGTGTGCGGGTTCTAAAAAGAGCAGCATTGGCATGCTTTTCACGTCGTTTGGTAGAAATCCACACGCGCGTTCTGCCAAAAGCACCATTTGCATGCATATTGTGTGGTTTTGCAGAAAACTGCATCCTCGTCTACCAAAAGTGTCATATTCATGCTTAAAACGTATTTTGGCACAAATCCATGTGCGGGTTCCAAAAAGAGCAGCATTGGCATGCTTTTCACGTCGTTTGGTAGAAATCCACACGCGCGTTCTGCCAAAAGCACCATTTGCATGCATATCGTGTGGTTTTGCAGAAAACTGCATCCTCGTCTACCAAAAGTGTGATATTCATGCTTAAAACGCGTTTTGGCACAAATCCATGTGCGGGTTCTAAAAAGAGCAGCATTGGCATGCTTTTCACGTCGTTTGGTAGAAATGCACACGCGCGTTCTGCCAAAAGCGTCATTTGCATGCATATCGTGTGGTTTTGCAGAAAACTGCATCCTCGTCTACCAAAAGTTGCGTATTCATGCTTAAAACGCGTTTTGGCACAAATCCATGTGCGGGTGCTAAAAAGAGCAGCATTGGCATGCTTTTCACGTCGTTTGGTAGAAATCCACACGGGCGTTCTGCCAAAAGCACCATTTGCATGCATATCGTGTGGTTGTGCAGAAAACTGCATACTCGTCTACCAAAAGTGTCATATTCATGCTTAAAACGCGTTTTGGCACAAATCGATGTGCGGGTTCTAAAAAGAGCAGCATTGGCATGCTTTTCACGTCGTTTGGTAGAAATCCACACGCGCGTTCTGCCAAAAGCACCATTTGCATGCATATCGTGTGGTTTTGCAGAAAACTGCATCCTCGTCTACCAAAAGTTGCATATTCATGCTTAAAACGCGTTTTGGCACAAATCCATGTGCGGGTGCTAAAAAGAGCAGCATTGGCATGCTTTTCACGTCGTTTGGTAGAAATCCACACGCGCGTTCTGCCAAAAGCACCATTTGCATGCATATCGTGTAGTTTTGCAGAAAACTGCATACTCGTCTACCAAAAGTGTCATATTCATGCTTAAAACGCGTTTTGGCACAAATCCGTGTGCGGGTTCTAAAAAGAGCAGCATTGGCATGCTTTTCACGTCGTTTGGTAGAGATCCACACGCGCGTTCTGCCAAAAGCACCATTTGCATGCATATCGTGTGGTTTTGCAGAAAACTGCATCCTCGTCTACCAAAAGTGTCATATTCATGCTTAAAACGTATTTTGGCACAAATCCATGTGCGGGTTCTAAAAAGAGCAGCATTGGCATGCTTTTCACGTCGTTTGGTAGAAATCCACACGCGCGTTCTGCCAAAAGCACCATTTGCATGCATATCGTGTGGTTTTGCAGAAAACTGCATCCTCGTCTACCAAAAGTGTGATATTCATGCTTAAAACGCGTTTTGGCACAAATCCATGTGCGGGTTCTAAAAAGAGCAGCATTGGCATGCTTTTCACGTCGTTTGGTAGAAATCCACACGCGCATTCTGCCAAAAGCACCATTTGCATGCATATCGTGTGGTTTTGCAGAAAACTGCATCCTCGTCTACCAAAAGTGTCATATTCATGCTTAAAACGGGTTTTGGCACAAATCCATGTGCGGGTTCTAAAAAGAGCAGCATTGGCATGCTTTTCACGTCGTTTGGTAGAAATCCACACGCGCGTTCTGCCAAAAGCGTCATTTGCATGCATATCGTGTGGTTTTGCAGAAAACTGCATCCTCGTCTACCAAAAGTTGCATATTCATGCTTAAAACGCGTTTTGGCACAAATCCATGTGCGGGTTGTAAAAAGAGCAGCATTGGCATGCTTTTCGCGTCGTTTGGTAGAAATCCACACGCGCGTTCTGCCAAAAGCGTCATTTGCATGCATATCGTGTGGTTTTGCAGAAAACTGCATCCTCGTCTACCAAAAGTTGCGTATTCATGCTTAAAACGCGTTTTGGCACAAATCCATGTGCGGGTGCTAAAAAGAGCAGCATTCGCATGCTTTTCACGTCGTTTGGTGGAAATCCACACGTGCATTCTGCCAAAAGCACCATTTGCATGCATATCGTGTGGTTTTGCAGAAAACTGCATCCTCGTCTACCAAAAGTGTCATATTCATGCTTAAAACGGGTTTTTGCACAAATCCATGTGCGGGTTCTAAAAAGAGCAGCATTGGCATGCTTCAAACGTCGTTTGGTAGAAATCCACACGCGCGTTCTGCCAAAAGCGTCATTTGCATGCATATCGTGTGGTTTTGCAGAAAACTGCATCCTCGTCTACCAAAAGTTGCGTATTCATGCTTAAAACGCGTTTTGGCACAAATCCATGTGCGGGTGCTAAAAAGAGCAGCATTCGCATGCTTTTCACGTCGTTTGGTGGAAATCCACACGCGCGTTCTGCCAAAAGCACCATTTGCATGCATATCGTGTGGTTTTGCAGAAAACTGCATACTCGTCTACCAAAAGTGTGATATTCATGCTTAAAACGCGCTTTGGCACAAATCCATGTGCGGGTTCTAAAAAGAGCAGCATTGGCATGCTTTTCACGTCGTTTGGTAGAAATCCACAGGCGCGTTCTGCCAAAAGCACCATTTGCATGCATATCGTGTGGTTTTGCAGAAAACTGCATCCTCGTCTACCAAAAGTTGCGTATTCATGCTTAAAACGCGTTTTGGCACAAATCCATGTGCGGGTTCTAAAAAGAGCAGCATTGGCATGCTTTTCACGTCGTTTGGTAGAAATCCACACGCGCGTTCTGCCAAAAGCGTCATTTACATGCATATCGTGTGGTTTTGCAGAAAACTGCATCCTCGTCTACCAAAAGTGTCATATTCATGCTTAAAACGCGTTTTGGCACAAATCCATGTGCGGGTTCTAAAAAGAGCAGCATTGGCATGCTTTTCACGTCGTTTGGTAGAAATCCACACGCGCGTTCTGCCAAAAGCGTCATTTGCATGCATATCGTGTGGTTTTGCAGAAAACTGCATCCTCGTCTACCAAAAGTTGCGTATTCATGCTTAAAACGCGTTTTGGCACAAATCCATGTGCGGGTGCTAAAAAGAGCAGCATTGGCATGCTTTTCACGTCGTTTGGTAGAAATCCACACGGGCGTTCTGCCAAAAGCACCATTTGCATGCATATCGTGTGGTTGTGCAGAAAACTGCATACTCGTCTACCAAAAGTGTCATATTCATGCTTAAAACGCGTTTTGGCACAAATCGATGTGCGGGTTCTAAAAAGAGCAGCATTGGCATGCTTTTCACGTCGTTTGGTAGGAATCCACACGCGCGTTCTGCCAAAAGCACCATTTGCATGCATATCGTGTGGTTTTGCAGAAAACTGCATCCTCGTCTACCAAAAGTTGCGTATTCATGCTTAAAACGCGTTTTGGCACAAATCCATGTGCGGGTGCTAAAAAGAACAGCATTGGCATGCTTTTCACGTCGTTTGGTAGAAATCCACACGCGCGTTCTGCCAAAAGCACCATTGCATGCATATCGTGTAGTTGTGCAGAAAACTGCATACTCGTCTACCAAAAGTGTCATATTCATACTTAAAACGCGTTTTGGCACAAATCGATGTGCGGGTTCTAAAAAGAGCAGCATTGGCATGCTTTTCACGTCATTTGGTAGAAATCCACACGCGCGTTCTGCCAAAAGCGTCATTTGCGCTGCATATCGTGTGGTTTTGCAGAAAACTGCATCCTCGTCTACCAAAAGTGTCATATTCATGCTTAAAACGCGTTTTGGCACAAATCCATGTGCGGGTTCTAAAAAGAGCAGCATTGGCATGCTTTTCACGTCGTTTGGTAGAAATCCACACGCGCGTTCTGCCAAAAGCGTCATTTGCATGCATATCGTGTGGTTTTGCAGAAAACTGCATCCTCGTCTACCAAAAGTGTGATATTCATGCTTAAAACGCGTTTTGGCACAAATCCATGTGCGGGTTCTAAAAAGAGCAGCATTGGCATGCTTTTCACGTCGTTTGGTAGAAATCCACACGCGCATTCTGCCAAAAGCACCATTTGCATGCATATCGTGTGGTTTTGAAGAAAACTGCATCCTCGTCTACCAAAAGTGTCATATTCATGCTTAAAACGGGTTTTGGCACAAATCCATGTGCGGGTTCTAAAAAGAGCAGCATTGGCATGCTTTTCACGTCGTTTGGTAGAAATCCACACGCGCGTTCTGCCAAAAGCGTCATTTGCATGCATATCGTGTGGTTTTGCAGAAAACTGCATCCTCGTCTACCAAAAGTTGCATATTCATGCTTAAAACGCGTTTTGGCTGAAATCCATGTGCGGGTGCTAAAAAGAGCAGCATTGGCATGCTTTTCACGTCGTTTGGTAGAAATCCACACGCGCGTTCTGCCAAAAGCGTCATTTGCATGCATATCGTGTGGTTTTGCAGAAAACTGCATCCTCGTCTACCAAAAGTGTCTTATTCATACTTAAAACGCGTTTTGGCACAAATCCATGTGCGGGTTCTAAAAAGAGCAGCATTGGCATGCTTCTCACGTCGTTTGGCAGAAATCCACACGCGCGTTCTGCCAAAAGCACCATTTGCATGCATATCGTGTGGTTTTGCAGAAAACTGCATCCTCGTCTACCAAAAGTTGCGTATTCATGCTTAAAACGCGTTTTGGCACAAATCCATGTGCGGGTGCTAAAAAGAGCAGCATTGGCATGCTTTTCACGTCGTTTGGTAGAAATCCACACGCGCGTTCTGCCAAAAGCACCATTTGCATGCATATCGTGTAGTTTTGCAGAAAACTGCATACTCGTCTACCAAAAGTGTCATATTCATGCTTAAAACACGTTTTGGCACAAATCCGTGTGCGGGTTCTAAAAAGAGCAGCATTGGCATGCTTTTCACGTCGTTTGGTAGAAATCCACACGCGCGTTCTGCCAAAAGCGTCATTTGCATGCATATCGTGTGGTTTTGCAGAAAACTGCATCCTCGTCTACCAAAAGTGTCATATTCATGCTTAAAACGCGTTTTGGCACAAATCCATGTGCGGGTTCTAAAAAGAGCAGCATTGGCATGCTTTTCACGTCGTTTGGTAGAAATCCACACGCGCGTTCTGCCAAAAGCGTCATTTGCATGCATATCGTGTGGTTTTGCAGAAAACTGCATCCTCGTCTACCAAAAGTTGCGTATTCATGCTTAAAACGCGTTTTGGCAAAAATCCATGTGCGGGTGCTAAAAAGAGCAGCATTGGCATGCTTTTCACGTCGTTTGGTAGAAATCCACACGGGCGTTCTGCCAAAAGCACCAATTGCATGCATATCGTGTGGTTGTGCAGAAAATTGCATACTCGTCTACCAAAAGTGTCATATTCATGCTTAAAACACGTTTTGGCACAAATCCGTGTGCGGGTTCTAAAAAGAGCAGCATTGGCATGCTTTTCACGTCGTTTGGTAGAAATCCACACGCGCGTTCTGCCAAAAGCGTCATTTGCATGCATATCGTGTGGTTTTGCAGAAAACTGCATCCTCGTCTACCAAAAGTGTCATATTCATGCTTAAAACGCGTTTTGGCACAAATCCATGTGCGGGTTCTAAAAAGAGCAGCATTGGCATGCTTTTCACGTCGTTTGGTAGAAATCCACACGCGCGTTCTGCCAAAAGCGTCATTTGCATGCATATCGTGTGGTTTTGCAGAAAACTGCATCCTCGTCTACCAAAAGTTGCGTATTCATGCTTAAAACGCGTTTTGGCACAAATCGATGTGCGGGTTCTAAAAAGAGCAGCATTGGCATGCTTTTCACGTCGTTTGGTAGAAATCCACACGCGCGTTCTGCCAAAAGCACCATTTGCATGCATATCGTGTGGTTTTGCAGAAAACTGCATCCTCGTCTACCAAAAGTTGCATATTCATGCTTAAAACGCGTTTTGGCACAAATCCATGTGCGGGTGCTAAAAAGAGCAGCATTGGCATGCTTTTCACGTCGTTTGGTAGAAATCCACACGCGCGTTCTGCCAAAAGCGTCATTTGCATGCATATCGTGTGGTTTTGCAGAAAACTGCATCCTCGTCTACCAAAAGTTGCATATTCATGCTTAAAACGCGTTTTGGCACAAATCCATGTGCGGGTGCTAAAAAGAGCAGCATTGGCATGCTTTTCACGTCGTTTGGTAGAAATCCACACGGGCGTTCTGCCAAAAGCACCATTTGCATGCATATCGTGTGGTTGTGCAGAAAACTGCATACTCGTCTACCAAAAGTGTCATATTCATGCTTAAAACGCGTTTTGGCACAAATCGATGTGCGGGTTCTAAAAAGAGCAGCATTGGCATGCTTTTCACGTCGTTTGGTAGAAATCCACACGCGCGTTCTGCCAAAAGCACCATTTGCATGCATATCGTGTGGTTTTGCAGAAAACTGCATCCTCGTCTACCAAAAGTGTCATATTCATGCTTAAAACGGGTTTTTGCACAAATCCATGTGCGGGTTCTAAAAAGAGCAGCATTGGCATGCTTCAAACGTCGTTTGGTAGCATTCCACACGCGCGTTCTGCCAAAAGCGTCATTTGCATGCATATCGTGTGGTTTTGTAGAAAACTGCATCCTCGTCTACCAAAAGTTGCGTATTCATGCTTAAAACGCGTTTTGGCACAAATCCATGTGCGGGTGCTAAAAAGAGCAGCATTCGCATGCTTTTCACGTCGTTTGGTGGAAATCCACACGCGCGTTCTGCCAAAAGCACCATTTGCATGCATATCGTGTGGTTTTGCAGAAAACTGCATACTCGTCTACCAAAAGTGTGATATTCATGCTTAAAACGCGCTTTGGCACAAATCCATGTGCGGGTTCTAAAAAGAGCAGCATTGGCATGCTTTTCACGTCGTTTGGTAGAAATCCACAGGCGCGTTCTGCCAAAAGCACCATTTGCATGCATATCGTGTGGTTTTGCAGAAAACTGCATCCTCGTCTACCAAAAGTTGCGTATTCATGCTTAAAACGCGTTTTGGCACAAATCCATGTGCGGGTTCTAAAAAGAGCAGCATTGGCATGCTTTTCACGTCGTTTGGTAGAAATCCACACGCGCGTTCTGCCAAAAGCGTCATTTACATGCATATCGTGTGGTTTTGCAGAAAACTGCATCCTCGTCTACCAAAAGTGTCATATTCATGCTTAAAACGCGTTTTGGCACAAATCCATGTGCGGGTTCTAAAAAGAGCAGCATTGGCATGCTTTTCACGTCGTTTGGTAGAAATCCACACGCGCGTTCTGCCAAAAGCGTCATTTGCATGCATATCGTGTGGTTTTGCAGAAAACTGCATCCTCGTCTACCAAAAGTTGCGTATTCATGCTTAAAACGCGTTTTGGCACAAATCCATGTGCGGGTGCTAAAAAGAGCAGCATTGGCATGCTTTTCACGTCGTTTGGTAGAAATCCACATGGGCGTTCTGCCAAAAGCACCATTTGCATGCATATCGTGTGGTTGTGCAGAAAACTGCATACTCGTCTACCAAAAGTGTCATATTCATGCTTAAAACGCGTTTTGGCACAAATCGATGTGCGGGTTCTAAAAAGAGCAGCATTGGCATGCTTTTCACGTCGTTTGGTAGGAATCCACACGCGCGTTCTGCCAAAAGCACCATTTGCATGCATATCGTGTGGTTTTGCAGAAAACTGCATCCTCGTCTACCAAAAGTTGCGTATTCATGCTTAAAACGCGTTTTGGCACAAATCCATGTGCGGGTGCTAAAAAGAACAGCATTGGCATGCTTTTCACGTCGTTTGGTAGAAATCCACACGCGCGTTCTGCCAAAAGCACCATTGCATGCATATCGTGTAGTTGTGCAGAAAACTGCATACTCGTCTACCAAAAGTGTCATATTCATACTTAAAACGCGTTTTGGCACAAATCGATGTGCGGGTTCTAAAAAGAGCAGCATTGGCATGCTTTTCACGTCATTTGGTAGAAATCCACACGCGCGTTCTGCCAAAAGCGTCATTTGCGCTGCATATCGTGTGGTTTTGCAGAAAACTGCATCCTCGTCTACCAAAAGTGTCATATTCATGCTTAAAACGCGTTTTGGCACAAATCCATGTGCGGGTTCTAAAAAGAGCAGCATTGGCATGCTTTTCACGTCGTTTGGTAGAAATCCACACGCGCGTTCTGCCAAAAGCGTCATTTGCATGCATATCGTGTGGTTTTGCAGAAAACTGCATCCTCGTCTACCAAAAGTGTGATATTCATGCTTAAAACGCGTTTTGGCACAAATCCATGTGCGGGTTCTAAAAAGAGCAGCATTGGCATGCTTTTCACGTCGTTTGGTAGAAATCCACACGCGCATTCTGCCAAAAGCACCATTTGCATGCATATCGTGTGGTTTTGAAGAAAACTGCATCCTCGTCTACCAAAAGTGTCATATTCATGCTTAAAACGGGTTTTGGCACAAATCCATGTGCGGGTTCTAAAAAGAGCAGCATTGGCATGCTTTTCACGTCGTTTGGTAGAAATCCACACGCGCGTTCTGCCAAAAGCGTCATTTGCATGCATATCGTGTGGTTTTGCAGAAAACTGCATCCTCGTCTACCAAAAGTTGCATATTCATGCTTAAAACGCGTTTTGGCTGAAATCCATGTGCGGGTGCTAAAAAGAGCAGCATTGGCATGCTTTTCACGTCGTTTGGTAGAAATCCACACGCGCGTTCTGCCAAAAGCGTCATTTGCATGCATATCGTGTGGTTTTGCAGAAAACTGCATCCTCGTCTACCAAAAGTGTCTTATTCATACTTAAAACGCGTTTTGGCACAAATCCATGTGCGGGTTCTAAAAAGAGCAGCATTGGCATGCTTCTCACGTCGTTTGGCAGAAAATCCACACGCGCGTTCTGCCAAAAGCACCATTTGCATGCATATCGTGTGGTTTTGCAGAAAACTGCATCCTCGTCTACCAAAAGTTGCGTATTCATGCTTAAAACGCGTTTTGGCACAAATCCATGTGCGGGTGCTAAAAAGAGCAGCATTGGCATGCTTTTCACGTCGTTGGTAGAAATCCACACGCGCGTTCTGCCAAAAGCACCATTTGCATGCATATCGTGTAGTTTTGCAGAAAACTGCATACTCGTCTACCAAAAGTGTCATATTCATGCTTAAAACACGTTTTGGCACAATCCGTGTGCGGGTTCTAAAAAGAGCAGCATGGCATGCTTTTCACGTCCGTTTGGTAGAAATCCACACGCGCGTTCTGCCAAAAGCGTCATTTGCATGCATATCGTGTGGTTTTTGCAGAAAACTGCATCCTCGTCTACCAAAAGTGTCATATTCATGCTTAAAACGCGTTTTGGCACAAATCCATGTGCGGGTTCTAAAAAGAGCAGCATTGGCATGCTTTTCACGTCGTTTGGTAGAAATCCACACGCGCGTTCTGCCAAAAGCACCATTTGCATGCATATCGTGTGGTTTTGCAGAAAACTGCATCCTCGTCTACCAAAAGTGTCATATTCATGCTTAAAACGCGTTTTGGCACAAATCCATGTGCGGGTTGTAAAAAGAGCAGCATTGGCATGCTTTTCACGTCGTTTGGTAGAAATCCACACGCGCGTTCTGCCAAAAGCGTCATTTGCATGCATATCGTGTGGTTTTGCAGAAAACTGCATCCTCGTCTACCAAAAGTTGCGTATTCATGATTAAAACGCGTTTTTGGCAACAAATCCATGTGCGGGTGCTAAAAAGAGCAGCATTGGCATGCTTTTCACGTCGTTTGGTAGAAATCCACACGCGCGTTCTGCCAAAAGCGTCATTTGCATGCATATCGTGTGGTTTTGCAGAAAACTGCATCCTCGTCTACCAAAAGTTGCATATTCATGCTTAAAACGCGTTTTGGCTGAAATCCATGTGCGGGGTGCTAAAAAGAGCAGCATTGGCATGCTTTTCACGTCGTTTGGTAGAAATCCACACGCGCGTTCTGCCAAAAGCGTCATTTGCATGCATATCGTGTGGTTTTGCAGAAAACTGCATCCTCCGTCTACCAAAAGTGTCTTATTCATACTTAAAACGCGTTTTGGCACAAATCCATGTGCGGGTTCTAAAAAGAGCAGCATTGGCATGCTTCTCACGTCGTTTGGCAGAAATCCACACGCGCGTTCTGCCAAAAAGCACCATTTGCATGCATATCGTGTGGTTTTGCAGAAAACTGCATCCTCGTCTACCAAAAGTTGCGTATTCATGCTTAAAACGCGTTTTGGCACAAATCCATGTGCGGGTGCTAAAAAGAGCAGCATTGGCATGCTTTTCACGTCGTTTGGTAGAAATCCACACGCGCGTTCTGCCAAAAGCACCATTTGCATGCATATCGTGTAGTTTTGCAGAAAACTGCATACTCGTCTACCAAAAGTGTCATATTCATGCTTAAAAACACGTTTTGGCACAAAATCCGTGTGCGGGTTCTAAAAAGAGCAGCATTGGCATGCTTTTCACGTCGTTTGGTAGAAATCCACACGCGCGTTCTGCCAAAAGCGTCATTTGCATGCATATCGTGTGGTTTTGCAGAAAACTGCATCCTCGTCTACCAAAAGTGTCATATTCATGCTTAAAACGCGTTTTGGCACAAATCCATGTGCGGGTTCTAAAAAGAGCAGCATTGGCATGCTTTTCACGTCGTTTGGTAGAAATCCACACGCGCGTTCTGCCAAAAGCGTCATTTGCATGCATATCGTGTGGTTTTGCAGAAAACTGCATCCTCGTCTACCAAAAGTGTGATATTCATGCTTAAAACGCGTTTTGGCACAAATCCATGTGCGGGTTCTAAAAAGAGCAGCATTGGCATGCTTTTCACGTCGTTTGGTAGAAATCCACACGCGCGTTCTGCCAAAAGCACCATTTGCATGCATATCGTGTGGTTTTGCAGAAAACTGCATCCTCGTCTACCAAAAGTGTCATATTCATGCTTAAAAACGCGTTTTGGCACAAATCCATGTGCGGGTTGTAAAAAGAGCAGCATTGGCATGCTTTTCACGTCGTTTGGTAGAAATCCACACGCGCGTTCTGCCAAAAGCGTCATTTGCATGCATATCGTGTGGTTTTGCAGAAAACTGCATCCTCGTCTACCAAAAGTTGCGTATTCATGATTAAAACGCGTTTTGGCACAAATCCATGTGCGGGTGCTAAAAAGAGCAGCATTGGCATGCTTTTCACGTCGTTTGGTAGAAATCCACACGCGCGTTCTGCCAAAAGCGTCATTTGCATGCATATCGTGTGGTTTTGCAGAAAACTGCATCCTCGTCTACCAAAAGTTGCATATTCATGCTTAAAACGCGTTTTGGCTGAAATCCATGTGCGGGTGCTAAAAAGAGCAGCATTGGCATGCTTTTCACGTCGTTTGGTAGAAATCCACACGCGCGTTCTGCCAAAAGCGTCATTTGCATGCATATCGTGTGGTTTTGCAGAAAACTGCATCCTCGTCCTACCAAAAGTGTCTTATTCATACTTAAAACGCGTTTTGGCACAAATCCATGTGCGGGTGCTAAAAAGAGCAGCATTGGCATGCTTTTCACGTCGTTTGGTAGAAATCCACACGCGCGTTCTGCCAAAAGCACCATTTGCATGCATATCGTGTAGTTTTGCAGAAAACTGCATACTCGTCTACCAAAAGTGTCATATTCATGCTTAAAACACGTTTTGGCACAAATCCGTGTGCGGGTTCTAAAAAGAGCAGCATTGGCATGCTTTTCACGTCGTTTGGTAGAAATCCACACGCGCGTTCTGCCAAAAGCGTCATTTGCATGCATATCGTGTGGTTTTGCAGAAAACTGCATCCTCGTCTACCAAAAGTGTCATATTCATGCTTAAAACGCGTTTTGGCACAAATCCATGTGCGGGTTCTAAAAAGAGCAGCATTGGCATGCTTTTCACGTCGTTTGGTAGAAATCCACACGCGCGTTCTGCCAAAAGCGTCATTTGCATGCATATCGTGTGGTTTTGCAGAAAACTGCATCCTCGTCTACCAAAAGTTGCGTATTCATGCTTAAAACGCGTTTTGGCACAAATCCGATGTGCGGGTTCTAAAAAGAGCAGCATTGGCATGCTTTTCACGTCGTTTGGTAGAAATCCACACGCGCGTTCTGCCAAAAGCACCATTTGCATGCATATCGTGTGGTTTTGCAGAAAACTGCATCCTCGTCTACCAAAAGTTGCATATTCATGCTTAAAACGCGTTTTGGCACAAATCCATGTGCGGGTGCTAAAAAGAGCAGCATTGGCATGCTTTTCACGTCGTTTGGTAGAAATCCACACGCGCGTTCTGCCAAAAGCGTCATTTGCATGCATATCGTGTGGTTTTGCAGAAACTGCATCCTCGTCTACCAAAAGTTGCGTATTCATGCTTAAAACGCGTTTTGGCACAAATCCATGTGCGGGGTGCTAAAAAGAGCAGCATTGGCATGCTTTTCAACGTCGTTTGGTAGAAATCCACACGCGCGTTCTGCCAAAAGCACCATTTGCATGCATATCGTGTGGTTTTGCAGAAAACTGCATCCTCGTCTACCAAAAGTGTCATATTCATGCTTAAAACGCGTTTTGGCACAAATCCATGTGCGGGTTGTAAAAAGAGCAGCATTGGCATGCTTTTTCACGTCGTTTGGTAGAAATCCACACGCGCGTTCTGCCAAAGCGTCATTTGCATGCATATCGTGTGGTTTTGCAGAAAACTGCATCCTCGTCCTACCAAAAGTGTCATATTCAATGCTTAAAACGCGTTTTGGCACAAATCCATGTGCGGGTTCTAAAAGAGCAGCATTGGCATGCTTTTCACGTCGTTTGGTAGAAATCACACACGCGCGTTCTGCCAAAAGCGTCCATTTGCATGCATATCGTGTGGTTTTGCAGAAAACTGCATCCTCGTCTACCAAAAGTGTGATATTCATGCTTAAAACGCGTTTTGGCACAAATCCATGTGCGGGTTCGTAAAAAGAGCAGCATTGGCATGCTTTTCACGTCGTTTGGTAGAAATCCACACGCGCGTTCTGCCAAAAGCGACCATTTGCATGCATATCGTGTGGTTTTGCAGAAACTGCATCCTCGTCTACCAAAAGTGTCATATTCATGCTTAAAACGCGTTTTGGCACAAATCCATGTGCGGGTTGTAAAAAGAGCAGCATTGGCATGCTTTTCACGTCGTTTGGTAGAAATCCACACGCGCGTTCTGCCAAAAGCGTCATTTGCATGCATATCGTGTGGTTTTGCAGAAAACTGCATCCTCGTCTACCAAAAGTTGCGTATTCATGATTAAAACGCGTTTTGGCACAAATCCATGTGCGGGTGCTAAAAAGAGCAGCATTGGCATGCTTTTCACGTCGTTTGGTAGAAATCCACACGCGCGTTCTGCCAAAAGCGTCATTTGCATGCATATCGTGTGGTTTTGCAGAAAAACTGCATCCTCGTCTACCAAAAGTTGCATATTCATGCTTAAAACGCGTTTTGGCTGAAATCCATGTGCGGGTGCTAAAAAGAGCAGCATTGGCATGCTTTTCACGTCGTTTGGTAGAAATCCACACGCGCGTTCTGCCAAAAGCGTCATTTGCATGCATATCGTGTGGTTTTGCAGAAAACTGCATCTCGTCTACCAAA
>NW_027225934.1:0-37134 GCF_038994185.2 Dermacentor albipictus | reverse complement strand
GGTCGATGAGGATGCAGTTTTCTGCAAAACCACACGATTTGCATGCAAATGACGCTTTTGGCAGAACGCGCGTGTGGATTTCTACCAAACGACGTGAAAAGCATGCCAATGCTGCTCTTTTTAGCACCCGCACATGGATTTGTGCCAAAACGCGTTTTAAGCATGAATACGACACTTTTGGTAGACGAGGATGCAGTTTTCTGCAAAACCACACGATATGCATGCAAATGACGCTTTTGGCAGAACGCGCGTGTGGATTTCTACCAAACGACGTGAAAAGCATGCCAATGCTGCTCTTTTTAGCACCCGCACATGGATTTGTGCCAGAACGCGTTTTAAGCATGAATATGACACTTTTGGTAGACGAGGATGCAGTTTTCTGCAAAACCACACGATATGCATGCAAATGACGCTTTTGGCAGAACGCGCGTGTGGATTTCTACCAAACGACGTGAAAAGCATGCCAATGCTGCTCTTTTTAGAACCCGCACATGGATTTGTGCCAAAACGCGTTTTAAGCATGAATATGCAACTTTTGGTAGACGAGGATGCAGTTTTCTGCAAAACCACACGATATGCATGCAAATGACGCTTTTGGCAGAACGCGCGTGTGGATTTCTACAAAACGACGTGAAAAGCATGCCAATGCTGCTCTTTGTAGAACCCGCACATGGATTTGTGCCAAAACGCGTTTTAAGCATGAATATGACACTTTTGGTAGACGAGGATGCAGTTTTCTGCAAAACCACACGATATGCATGCAAATGACGCTTTTGGCAGAACGCGCGTGTGGATTTCTACCAAACGACGTGAAAAGCATGGCAATGCTGCTCTTTTTAGAACCCGCACATGGATTTGTGCCAAAACGCGTTTTAAGCATGAATATGCAACTTTTGGTAGACGAGGATGCAGTTTTCTGCAAAACCACACGATATGCATGCAAATGACGCTTTTGGCAGAACGCGCGTGTGGATTTCTACCAAACGACGTGAAAAGCATGCCAATGCTGCTCTTTTTAGCACCCGCACATGGATTTGTGCCAGAACGCGTTTTAAGCATGAATATGACACTTTTGGTAGACGAGGATGCAGTTTTCTGCAAAACCACACGATATGCATGCAAATGACGCTTTTGGCAGAACGCGCGTGTGGATTTCTACCAAACGACGTGAAAAGCATGCCAATGCTGCTCTTTTTAGAACCCGCACATGGATTTGTGCCAAAACGCGTTTTAAGCATGAATATGACACTTTTGTTAGACGAGGATGCAGTTTTCTGCAAAACCACACGATATGCATGCAAATGACGCTTTTGGCAGAACGCGCGTGTGGATTTCTACCAAACGACGTGAAAAGCATGCCAATGCTGCTCTTTTTAGAACACGCACATGGATTTGTGTCAAAACGCGTTTTAAGCATGAATATGACACTTTTGGTAGACGAGGATGCAGTTTTCTGCAAAACCACACCATATGCATGCAAATGGTGCTTTTGGCAAAACGCGCGTGTGGATTTCTACCAAACGACGTGAAAAGCATGCCAATGCTGCTCTTTTTAGCACCCGCACATGGATTTGTGCCAAAACGCGTTTTAAGCATGAATATGCAACTTTTGGTAGACGAGGATGCAGTTTTCTGCAAAACCACACGATATGCATGCAAATGACGCTTTTGGCAGAACGCGCGTGTGGATTTCTACCAAACGACGTGAAAAGCATGCCAATGCTGCTCTTTTTAGAAACCGCACATGGATTTGTGCCAAAACGCGTTTTAAGCATGAATATGCAACTTTTGGTAGACGAGGATGCAGTTTTCTGCAAAACCACACGATATGCATGCAAATGACGCTTTTGGCAGAACGCGCGTGTGGATTTCTACCAAACGACGTGAAAAGCATGCCAATGCTGCTCTTTGTAGAACCCGCACATGGATTTGTGCCAAAACGCGTTTTAAGCATGAATATGACACTTTTGGTAGACGAGGATGCAGTTTTCTGCAAAACCACACGATATGTATGCAAATGACGCTTTTGGCAGAACGCGCGTGTGGATTTCTACCAAACGACGTGAAAAGCATGCCAATGCTGCTCTTTTTAGAACCCGCACATGGATTTGTGCCAAAACGCGTTTTAAGCATGAATATGCAACTTTTGGTAGACGAGGATGCAGTTTTCTGCAAAACCACACGATATGCATGCAAATGACGCTTTTGGCAGAACGCGCGTGTGGATTTCTACCAAACGACGTGAAAAGCATGCCAATGCTGCTCTTTTTAGCACCCGCACATGGATTTGTGCCAAAACGCGTTTTAAGCATGAATATGACACTTTTGGTAGGCGAGGATGCAGTTTTCTGCAAAACCACACGATATGAATGCAAATGGTGCTTTTGGCAGAACGCGCGTGTGGATTTCTACCAAACGACGTGAAAAGCATGCCAATGCTGCTCTTTTTAGAACCCGCACATGGATTTGTGCCAAAACGCGTTTTAAGCATGAATATGACACTTTTGGTAGACGAGGATGCAGTTTTCTGCAAAACCACACGATATGCATGCAAATGACGCTTTTGGGAGAACGCGCTTGTGGATTTCTACCAAACGACGTGAAAAGCATGCCAATACTGCTCTTTTTAGAACACGCACATGGATTTGTGTCAAAACGCGTTTTAAGCATGAATATGACACTTTTGGTAGACGAGGTTGCAGTTTTCTGCAAAACCACACGATATGCATGCAAATGGTGCTTTGGCAGAACGCGCGTGTGGATTTCTACCAAACGACGTGAAAAGCATGCCAATGCTGCTCTTTTTAGAACCCGCACATGGATTTGTGCCAAAACGCGTTTTAAGCATGAATATGACACTTTTGTTAGACGAGGATGCAGTTTTCTGCAAAACCACACGATATGCATGCAAATGGTGCTTTTGGCAGAACGCGCGTGTGGATTTCTACCAAACGACGTGAAAAGAGCTGCTCTTTTTAGCACCCGCACATGGATTTGTGCCAAAACGCGTTTTAAGCATGAATATGCAACTTTTGGTAGACGAGGATGCAGTTGTCTGCAAAACCACACGATGTGCATGCAAATGACGCTTTTGGCAGAACGCGCGTGTGGATTTCTACCAAACGACGTGAAAAGCATGCCAATGCTGCTCTTTTTAGAACCCGCACATGGATTTGTGCCAAAACGCGTTTTAAGCATGAATATGACACTTTTGGTAGACGAGGATGCAGTTTTCTGCAAAACCACACGATATGCATGCAAATGACGCTTTTGGCAGAACGCGCGTGTGGATTTCTACCAAACGACGTGAAAAGCATGCCAATGCTGCTCTTTTTAGAACCCGCACATGGATTTGTGCCAAAACGCGTTTTAAGCATGAATATGACACTTTTGGTAGACGAGGATGCAGTTTTCTGCAAAACCACACGATATGCATGCAAATGGTGCATTCGGCAGAACGCGCGTGTGGATTTCTACCAAACGACGTGAAAAGCATGCCAATGCTGCTCTTTTTAGAACCCGCACATGGATTTCTGCCAAAACGCGTTTTAAGCATGAATATGACACTTTTGGTAGACGAGGATGCAGTTTGCTGCAAAACCACACGATATGCATGCAAATGGTGCTTTTGGCAGAACGCGCGTGTGGATTTCTACCAAACGACGTGAAAAGCATGCCAATGCTGCTCTTTTTAGCACCCGCACATGGATTTGTGCCAAAACGCGTTTTAAGCATGAATATGAAACTTTTGGTAGACGAGGATGCAGTTTTCTGCAAAACCACACGATATGCATGCAAATGACGCTTTTGGCAGAACGCGCGTGTGGATTTCTACCAAACGACGTGAAAAGCATGCCAATGCTGCTCTTTTTAGAACCCGCACATGGATTTGTGCCAAAACGCGTTTTAAGCATGAATATGCAACTTTTGGTAGACGAGGATGCAGTTTTCTGCAAAACCACACGATATGCATGCAAATGACGCTTTTGGCAGAACGCGCGTGTGGATTTCTACAAAACGACGTGAAAAGCATGCCAATGCTGCTCTTTGTAGAACCCGCACATGGATTTGTGCCAAAACGCGTTTTAAGCATGAATATGACACTTTTGGTAGACGAGGATGCAGTTTTCTGCAAAACCACACGATATGCATGCAAATGACGCTTTTGGCAGAACGCGCGTGTGGATTTCTACCAAACGACGTGAAAAGCATGGCAATGCTGCTCTTTTTAGAACCCGCACATGGATTTGTGCCAAAACGCGTTTTAAGCATGAATATGCAACTTTTGGTAGACGAGGATGCAGTTTTCTGCAAAACCACACGATATGCATGCAAATGACGCTTTTGGCAGAACGCGCGTGTGGATTTCTACCAAACGACGTGAAAAGCATGCCAATGCTGCTCTTTTTAGCACCCGCACATGGATTTGTGCCAGAACGCGTTTTAAGCATGAATATGACACTTTTGGTAGACGAGGATGCAGTTTTCTGCAAAACCACACGATATGCATGCAAATGACGCTTTTGGCAGAACGCGCGTGTGGATTTCTACCAAACGACGTGAAAAGCATGCCAATGCTGCTCTTTTTAGAACCCGCACATGGATTTGTGCCAAAACGCGTTTTAAGCATGAATATGACACTTTTGTTAGACGAGGATGCAGTTTTCTACAAAACCACACGATATGCATGCAAATGACGCTTTTGGCAGAACGCGCGTGTGGATTTCTACCAAACGACGTGAAAAGCATGCCAATGCTGCTCTTTTTAGAACACGCACATGGATTTGTGTCAAAACGCGTTTTAAGCATGAATATGACACTTTTGGTAGACGAGGATGCAGTTTTCTGCAAAACCACACCATATGCATGCAAATGGTGCTTTTGGCAAAACGCGCGTGTGGATTTCTACCAAACGACGTGAAAAGCATGCCAATGCTGCTCTTTTTAGCACCCGCACATGGATTTGTGCCAAAACGCGTTTTAAGCATGAATATGCAACTTTTGGTAGACGAGGATGCAGTTTTCTGCAAAACCACACGATATGCATGCAAATGACGCTTTTGGCAGAACGCGCGTGTGGATTTCTACCAAACGACGTGAAAAGCATGCCAATGCTGCTCTTTTTAGAAACCGCACATGGATTTGTGCCAAAACGCGTTTTAAGCATGAATATGCAACTTTTGGTAGACGAGGATGCAGTTTTCTGCAAAACCACACGATATGCATGCAAATGACGCTTTTGGCAGAACGCGCGTGTGGATTTCTACCAAACGACGTGAAAAGCATGCCAATGCTGCTCTTTGTAGAACCCGCACATGGATTTGTGCCAAAACGCGTTTTAAGCATGAATATGACACTTTTGGTAGACGAGGATGCAGTTTTCTGCAAAACCACACGATATGTATGCAAATGACGCTTTTGGCAGAACGCGCGTGTGGATTTCTACCAAACGACGTGAAAAGCATGCCAATGCTGCTCTTTTTAGAACCCGCACATGGATTTGTGCCACAACGCGTTTTAAGCATGAATATGCAACTTTTGGTAGACGAGGATGCAGTTTTCTGCAAAACCACTCGATATGCATGCAAATGACGCTTTTGGCAGAACGCGCGTGTGGATTTCTACCAAACGACGTGAAAAGCATGCCAATGCTGCTCTTTTTAGCACCCGCACATGGATTTGTGCCAAAACGCGTTTTAAGCATGAATATGACACTTTTGGTAGGCGAGGATGCAGTTTTCTGCAAAACCACACGATATGAATGCAAATGGTGCTTTTGGCAGAACGCGCGTGTGGATTTCTACCAAACGACGTGAAAAGCATGCCAATGCTGCTCTTTTTAGAACCCGCACATGGATTTGTGCCAAAACGCGTTTTAAGCATGAATATGACACTTTTGGTAGACGAGGATGCAGTTTTCTGCAAAACCACACGATATGCATGCAAATGACGCTTTTGGGAGAACGCGCTTGTGGATTTCTACCAAACGACGTGAAAAGCATGCCAATACTGCTCTTTTTAGAACACGCACATGGATTTGTGTCAAAACGCGTTTTAAGCATGAATATGACACTTTTGGTAGACGAGGTTGCAGTTTTCTGCAAAACCACACGATATGCATGCAAATGGTGCTTTGGCAGAACGCGCGTGTGGATTTCTACCAAACGACGTGAAAAGCATGCCAATGCTGCTCTTTTTAGAACCCGCACATGGATTTGTGCCAAAACGCGTTTTAAGCATGAATATGACACTTTTGTTAGACGAGGATGCAGTTTTCTGCAAAACCACACGATATGCATGCAAATGGTGCTTTTGGCAGAACGCGCGTGTGGATTTCTACCAAACGACGTGAAAAGAGCTGCTCTTTTTAGCACCCGCACATGGATTTGTGCCAAAACGCGTTTTAAGCATGAATATGCAACTTTTGGTAGACGACGATGCAGTTTTCTGCAAAACCACATGATATGCATGCAAATGACGCTTTTGGCAGAACGCGTGTGTGGATTTCTACCAAACGACGTGAAAAGCATGCCAATGCTGCTCTTTTTAGAACCCGCACATGGATTTGTGCCAAAACGCGTTTTAAGCATGAATATGACACATTTGGTAGACGAGGATGCTGTTTTCTGCAAAACCACACGATATGCATGCAAATGGTGCTTTTGGCAGAACGCGCGTGTGGATTTCTACCAAACGACGTGAAAAGCATGCCAATGCTGCTCTTTTTAGAACCCGCACATGGATTTGTGCCAAAACGCGTTTTAAGCATGAATATGACACTTTTGGTAGACGAGGATGCAGTTTTCTGCAAAACCACACGATATGCATGCAAATGACCCTTTTGGCAGAACGCGCGTGTGGATTTCTACCATACGACGTGAAAAGCATGCCAATGCTGCTCTTTTTAGAACCCGCACATGGATTTGTGCCAAAACGCGTTTTAAGCATGAATATGAAACTTTTGGTAGACGAGGATGCAGTTTTCTGCAAAACCACACGATATGCATGCAAATGGTGCTTTTGGCAGAACGCGCGTGTGGATTTCTACCAAACGACGTGAAAAGCATGCCAATGCTGCTCGTTTTAGAACCCGCACATGTATTTCTGCCAAAACGCGTTTTAGGCATGAATATGACACTTTTGGTAGACGAGGATGCAGTTTTCTGCAAAACCACACGATATGCATGCAAATGGTGCTTTTGGCAGAACGCGCGTGTGGATTTCTACCAAACGACGTGAAAAGCATGCCAATGCTGCTCTTTTTAGCACCCGCACATGGATTTGTGCCAAAACGCGTTTTAAGCATGAATATGCAACTTTTGGTAGACGAGGATGCAGTTTTCTGCAAAACCACACGATATGCATGCAAATGACGCTTTTGGCAGAACGCGCGTGTGGATTTCTACCAAACGACGTGAAAAGCATGCCAATGCTGCTCTTTGTAGAACCCGCACATGAATTTGTGCCAAAACGCGTTTTAAGCATGAATATGACACTTTTGGTAGACGAGGATGCAGTTTTCTGCAAAACCACACGATATGCATGCAAATGGTGCTTTTGGCAGAACGCGCGTGTGGATTTCTACCAAACGACGTGAAAAGCATGCCAATGCTGCTCTTTTTAGCACCCGCACATGGATTTGTGCCAAAACGCGTTTTAAGCATGAATATGCAACTTTTGGTAGACGAGGATGCAGTTTTCTGCAAAACCACACGATATGCATGCAAATGACGCTTTTGGCAGAACGCGCGTGTGGATTTCTACCAAACGACGTGAAAAGCATGCCAATGCTGCTCTTTTTAGAACCCGCACATGGATTTGTGCCAAAACGCGTTTTAAGCATGAGTATGCAACTTTTGGTAGACGAGGATGCAGTTTTCTGCAAAACCACACGATATGCATGCAAATGACGCTTTTGACAGAACGCGCGTGTGGATTTCTACCAAACGACGTGAAAAGCATGCCAATGCTGCTCTTTGTAGAACCCGCACATGGATTTGTGCCAAAACGCGTTTTAAGCATGAATATGACACCTTTGGTAGACGAGGATGCAGTTTTCTGCAAAACCACACGATATGCATGCAAATGGTGCTTTTGGCAAAACGCGCGTGTGTATTTCTACCAAACGACGTGAAAAGCATGCCAATGCTGCTCTTTTTAGAACCCGCACATGGATTTGGGCCAAAACGCGTTTTAAGCATGAATATGCAACTTTTGGTAGACGAGGATGCAGTTTTCTGCAAAACCACACGATATGCATGCAAATGACGCTTTTGGCAGAACGCGCGTGTGGATTTCTACCAAACGACGTGAAAAGCATGCCAATGCTGCTCTTTTTAGAACCCGCACATGGATTTGTGCCAAAACGCGTTTTAAGCATGAATATGACACTTTTGGTAGACGAGGATGCAGTTTTCTGCAAAACCACACGATATGCATGCAAATGGTGCTTTTGGCAGAACGCGCGTGTGGATTTCTACCAAACGACGTGAAAAGCATGCCAATGCTGCTCTTTTTAGCACCCGCACATGGATTTCTGCGAAAACGCGTTTTAAGCATGAATATGACACTTTTGGTAGACGAGGATGCAGTTTTCTGCAAAACCACACGATATGCATGCAAATGGTGCTTTTGGCAGAACGCGCGTGTGGATTTCTACCAAACGACGTGAAAAGCATGCCAATGCTGCTCTTTTTAGCACCCGCACATGGATTTGTGCCAAAACGCGTTTTAAGCATGAATATGACACTTTTGGTAGACGAGGATGCAGTTTTCTGCAAAACCACACGATATGCATGCAAATGACGCTTTTGGCAGAACGCGCGTGTGGATTTCTACCAAACGACGTGAAAAGCATGCCAATGCTGCTCTTTTTAGAACCCGCACATGGATTTGTGCCAAAACGCGTTTTAAGCATGAATATGCAACTTTTGGTAGACGAGGATGCAGTTTTCTGCAAAACCACACGATATGCATGCAAATGACGCTTTTGGCAGAACGCGCGTGTGGATTTCTACCAAACGACGTGAAAAGCATGCCAATGCTGCTCTTTTTAGCACCCGCACATTGATTTGTGCCAAAACGCGTTTTAAGCATGAATATGACACTTTTGGTAGACGAGGATGCAGTTTTCTGCAAAACCACACGATATGAATGCAAATGGTGCTTTTGGCAGAACGCGCGTGTGGATTTCTACCAAACGACGTGAAAAGCATGCCAATGCTGCTCTTTTTAGAACCCGCACATGGATTTGTGCCAAAACGCGTTTTAAGCATGAATATGACACTTTTGGTAGACCAGGATGCAGTTTTCTGCAAAACCACACAATATGCATACAAATGATGCTTTTGGGAGAACGCGCTTGTGGATTTCTACCAAACGACGTGAAAAGCATGCCAATACTGCTCTTTTTAGAACACGCACATGGATTTGTGCTAAAACGCGTTTTAAGCATGAATATGACACTTTTGGTAGACGAGGATGCAGTTTTCTGCAAAACCACACGATATGCATGCAAATGGTGCTTTTGGCAGAACGCGCGTGTGGATTTCTACCAAACGACGTGAAAAGCATGCCAATGCTGCTCTTTTTAGAACCCGCACATGGATTTGTGCCAAAACGCGTTTTAAGCATGAATATGACACTTTTGTTAGACGAGGATGCAGTTTTCTGCAAAACCACACGATATGCATGCAAATGGTGCTTTTGGCAGAACGCGCGTGTGGATTTCTACCAAACGACGTGAAAAGTGCTGCTCTTTTTAGCACCCGCACATGGATTTGTGCCAAAACGCGTTTTAAGCATGAATATGCAACTTTTGGTAGACGACGATGCAGTTTTCTGCAAAACCACACGATATGCATGCAAATGACGCTTTTGGCAGAACGCGCGTGTGGATTTCTACCAAACGACGTGAAAAGCATGCCAATGCTGCTCTTTTTAGAACCCGCACATGGATTTGTGCCAAAACGCGTTTTAAGCATGAATATGACACTTTTGGTAGACGAGGATGCAGTTTTCTGCAAAACCACACGATATGCATGCAAATGGTGCTTTTGGCAGAACGCGCGTGTGGATTTCTACCAAACGACGTGAAAAGCATGCCAATGCTGCTCTTTTTAGAACCCGCACATGGATTTGTGCCAAAACGCGTTTTAAGCATGAATATGAAACTTTTGGTAGACGAGGATGCAGTTTTCTGCAAAACCACACGATATGCATGCAAACGACCCTTTTGGCAGAACGCGCGTGTGGATTTCTACCAAACGACGTGAAAAGCATGCCAATGCTGCTCTTTTTAGAACCCGCACATGGATTTGTGCCAAAACGCGTTTTACGCATGAATATGACACTTTTGGTAGACGAGGATGCAGTTTTCTGCAAAACCACACGATATGCATGCAAATGACCCTTTTGGCAGAACGCGCGTGTGGATTTCTACCAAACGACGTGAAAAGCATGCCAATGCTGCTCTTTTTAGAACCCGCACATGGATTTGTGCCAAAACGCGTTTTAATCATGAATATGAAACTTTTGGTAGACGCGGATGCAGTTTTCTGCAAAACCACACGATATGCATGCAAATGGTGCTTTTGGCAGAACGCGCGTGTGGATTTCTACCAAACGACGTGAAAAGCATGCCAATGCTGCTCTTTTTAGAACCCGCACATGTATTTCTGCCAAAACGCGTTTTAGGCATGAATATGACACTTTTGGTAGACGAGGATGCAGTTTTCTGCAAAACCACACGATATGCATGCAAATGATGCTTTTGGCAGAACGCGCGTGTGGATTTCTACCAAACGACGTGAAAAGTGCTGCTCTTTTTAGCACCCGCACATGGATTTGTGCCAACACGCGTTTTAAGCATGAATATGCAACTTTGGTAGACGAGGATGCAGTTTTCTGCAAAACCACACGATTTATTTATTTATTTATTTATTTATTTATTTATAGATACTGCGATCTGAAATCAGATCATAGCAGGGTGGGTATACATAGATATGTACAAGCATGTAAACACATACAAATCCATCACATATGCAGGCATTTTAGGACATTAATGAAGAATACATACAAGAAAAAAAACATACAACAGATAACGCACACGAATTCATAACATTTGCAAGCATTTTTCAAACATTGGTAAGGAATTCTGGGTAACAATATGAGAATTAAGATCATTCCAGTCTTTTATTGTCCTAGGAAAAAAAGAATATTTGAAACAGTTATTCCGTGCGTTGATGGGGGTTATCGATAAAGCATGCCTTCGTCTCGTGTTATAACCAGATGAGTAAGTAAAGAACTTGGAAGTGTTAACCTTATAATGGCCGTTTACAAGTTGGAAGAGGAACTTTAATCGACAGATACGGTTGCGCACAGTCACCGGGGGTAATCCACTGCGCCTTACGAGCTCACCAACTGACGCGCGGCCGTATGAATTAAAAACAAACCTAACTACCTTATGCTGTACACGTTCCAGTTTTTTAATATTGGTTAAAGTGAATGGGTCCCAAATAATTACGGCATATTCCAACAACGGACGAATGTAGGAATTGTACGCCAGTAGACGAACACCAGACGTAGATGATTTCAGTGAGCGCCTCAAGAAAAACAGTTTACGCAAAGAATTCGCAACAACATTATCTATGTGCTTCGTCCAGGAAAGCTCATTGGTTATCGATAGGCCCAAATATTTGTACTCTCTTACCTCTGATAGAGATACGTTGTCAACATTATATGCAAATTGAAGAGGTTCTTTCTTATGTGTGATTCTCATAAAAACAGTTTTTTCAAAATTAATAGACATTTGCCATTGTTCGCACCAAGCAGTGACCTTTGCCAGGTCATTATTTAGACGCACCTGATCGTCAACAGAAGATATCTTTTCATACAAAATACAGTCATCTGCGTAAAGTTTCACGGAAACTGAAAGTTCTGCGACTATGTCATTTATAAATAATAGAAATAAAAGTGGTCCCAAAACTGATCCCTGGGGGACTCCAGACGCAACCTCTGTATTGTTAGAAGAAGTATTGTTTAAGGTGAAAATTGGTGTCTGTTAGTAAGATAGGCTCTGATCCATGTAAGTATCTGTTCATTTTTTATATAATACCCTAATTTATGGAATTATTTGTTATGTGATACCTTGTCAAATGCTTTACGAAAATCCATGAACACAATATCTGTGCTTCCCTTCATTAATTGTCTGTGCGAGATCGTGAACAGTCTCAACTAATTGAGTACATGTAGAAAAGCTGCGCCTGAAACCATGTTGGACATCTGTAAGTACGTTGTGCTCTTCTAAGAAACCTAATATATGTTTATTAATTATATGCTCTAAAATTTTGCATGAAGTAGATGTAAGAGATACTGGTCGGTAATTGTCTATGTGTGTTTTTTTCCCGGATTTATGTAAAGGTTTGATTTCGGCCGTCCTCCAGTCATCCGGTAGGGAACCATCGCGCAAAGATCTGGTGAACACGACATACAGATACTTAGCGCACCATTCCGCATAACGCTTTAAAAAGGCGTTTGGTATTTTATCTGGTCCTGGAGACTTTTTAGTATCAACGTTCAATAGCAAATTAAAAACGCCGCTCTCAGAAATGACAACGTCAGATATAACAGGAAGCGATATAGAAAAGTTGGGAAGGCAACCATTATCTTTGGTAAATACCGACTGGAAGAATTTGTTAAAAGCAGAACAAACGACAGTCTCATCACTTACACATTTGCCGTCTATCATGAACCCACTGGTAGAAGAAGATTTAGGTGTGATTTGGCGCCAGAATCTCTCGGGAGACGTTTTAATAAACGAAGGCAGGATCGTTCCGTAATATTTTTCTTTGTCGCAAATTATTTTCTGTTTTAGTTGTTCTGAAGTGCCTTCTACAATAGATTTTAAGGTTACATTTGTTCTTGCTTTCACTTTTAACCTTTTAAGCCTTCGCTGTAAGCGTAACGTCTCGCGAGAAATCCATAGGTTACGGTGCACAGAAGATTTTGCAATTGTGGGAACGAATCGTTGGATACATTCAGAGACAATTCCCTTAAAAGAAAGCCACAAGTCATTTACATTGCAAGTATACCATTAAGTAACCATTTGCATGCATATGCACGATATGCATGCAAATGGTGCTTTTGGCAGAACGCGCGTGTGGATTTCTACCAAACGACGTGAAAAGCATGCCAATGCTGCTCTTTTTAGAACCAGCACATGGATTTGTGCCAAAACGCGTTTTAAGCATGAATATGAAACTTTTGGTAGACGAGGATGCAGTTTTCTGCAAAACCACACGATATGCATGCAAATGGTGCTTTTGGCAGAACGCGCGTGTGGATTTCTACCAAACGACGTGAAAAGCATGCCAATGCTGCTCTTTTTAGAACCCGCACATGGATTTCTGCCAAAACGCGTTTTAGGCATGAATATGACACTTTTGGTAGACGAGGATGCAGTTTTCTGCAAAAGCACACGATATGCATGCAAATGGTGCTTTTGGCAGAACGCGCGTGTGGATTTCTACCAATCGACGTGAAAAGCATGCCAATGCTGCTCTTTTTAGCACCCGCACATGGATTTGTGCCAAAACGCGTTTTAAGCATGAATATGCAACTTTTGGTAGACGAGGATGCAGTTTTCTGCAAAACCACACGATATGCATGCAAATGATGCTTTTGGCAGAACGCGCGTGTGGATTTCTACCAAACGACGTGAAAAGCATGCCAATGCTGCTCTTTTTAGCACCCGCACATGGATTTGTGCCAAAACGCGTTTTAAGCATGAATATGACACTTTTGGTAGACGAGGATGCAGTTTTCTGCAAAACCACACGATATGCATGCAAATGACGCTTTTGGCAGAACGCGCGTGTGGATTTCTACCAAACGACGTGAAAAGCATGCCAATGCTGCTCTTTTTAGAACCCGCACATGGATTTGTGCCAAAACGCGTTTTAAGCATGAATATGCAACTTTTGGTAGACGAGGATGCAGTTTTCTGCAAAACCACACGATATGCATGCAAATGACGCTTTTGGCAGAACGCGCGTGTGGATTTCTACCGAACGACGTGAAAAGCATGCCAATGCTGCTCTTTTTAGCACCCGCACATTGATTTGCGCCAAAACGCGTTTTAAGCATGAATATGACACTTTTGGTAGACGAGGATGCAGTTTTCTGCAAAACCACACGATATGAATGCAAATGGTGCTTTTGGCAGAACGCGCGTGTGGATTTCTACCAAACGACGTGAAAAGCATGCCAATGCTGCTCTTTTTAGAACCCGCACATGGATTTGTGCCAAAACGCGTTTTAAGCATGAATATGACACTTTTGGTAGACCAGGATGCAGTTTTCTGCAAAACCACACAATATGCATACAAATGACGCTTTTGGGAGAACGCGCTTGTGGATTTCTACCAAACGACGTGAAAAGCATGCCAATACTGCTCTTTTTAGAACACGCACATGGATTTGTGCTAAAACGCGTTTTAAGCATGAATATGACACTTTTGGTAGACGAAGATGCAGTTTTCTGCAAAACCACACGATATGCATGCAAATGGTGCTTTTGGCAGAACGCGCGTGTGGATTTCTACCAAACGACGTGAAAAGCATGCCAATGCTGCTCTTTTTAGAACCCGCACATGGATTTGTGCCAAAACGCGTTTTAAGCATGAATATGACACTTTTGTTGGACGAGGATGCAGTTTTCTGCAAAACCACACGATATGCATGCAAATGGTGCTTTTGGCAGAACGCGCGTGTGGATTTCTACCAAACGACGTGAAAAGTGCTGCTCTTTTTAGCACCCGCACATGGATTTGTGCCAAAACGCGTTTTAAGCATGAATATGCAACTTTTGGTAGACGACGATGCAGTTTTCTGCAAAACCACACGATATGCATGCAAATGACGCTTTTGGCAGAACGCGCGTGTGGATTTCTACCAAACGACGTGAAAAGCATGCCAATGCTGCTCTTTTTAGAACCCGCACATGGATTTGTGCCAAAACGCGTTTTAAGCATGAATATGACACTTTTGGTAGACGAGGATGCAGGTTTCTGCAAAACCACACGATATGCATGCAAATGGTGCTTTTGGCAGAACGCGCGTGTGGATTTCTACCAAACGACGTGAAAAGCATGCCAATGCTGCTCTTTTTAGAACCCGCACATGGATTTGTGCCAAAACGCGTTTTAAGCATGAATATGAAACTTTTGGTAGACGAGGATGCAGTTTTCTGCAAAACCACACGATATGCATGCAAATGACCCTTTTGGCAGAACGCGCGTGTGGATTTCTACCAAACGACGTGAAAAGCATGCCAATGCTGCTCTTTTTAGAACCCGCACATGGATTTGTGCCAAAACGCGTTTTAATCATGAATATGAAACTTTTGGTAGACGAGGATGCAGTTTTCTGCAAAACCACACGATATGCATGCAAATGGTGCTTTTGGCAGAACGCGCGTGTGGATTTCTACCAAACGGCGTGAAAAGCATGCCAATGCTGCTCTTTTTAGAACCCGCACATGTATTTCTGCCAAAACGCGTTTTAGGCATGAATATGACACTTTTGGTAGACGAGGATGCAGTTTTCTGCAAAAGCACACGATATGCATGCAAATGGTGCTTTTGGCAGAACGCGCGTGTGGATTTCTACCAAACGACGTGAAAAGCATGCCAATGCTGCTCTTTTTAGCACCCGCACATGGATTTGTGCCAAAACGCGTTTTAAGCATGAATATGCAACTTTTGGTAGACGAGGATGCAGTTTTCTGCAAAACCACACGATATGCATGCAAATGATGCTTTTGGCAGAACGCGCGTGTGGATTTCTACCAAACGACGTGAAAAGTGCTGCTCTTTTTAGCACCCGCACATGGATTTGTGCCAACACGCGTTTTAAGCATGAATATGCAACTTTGGTAGACGAGGATGCAGTTTTTTGCAAAACCACACGATTTATTTATTTATTTATTTATTTATTTATAGATACTGCGATCTGAAATCAGATCATAGCAGGGTGGGTATACATAGATATGTACAAGCATGTAAACACATACAAATCCATCACATATGCAGGCATTTTAGGACATTAATGAAGAATACATACAAGAAAAACAACATACAACAGATAACGCAAACGAATTCATAACATTTGCAAGCATTTTTCAAACATTGGTAAGGAATTCTGGGTAACAATATGAGAATTAAGATCATTCCAGTCTTTTATTGTCCTAGGAAAAAAAGAATATTTGAAACAGTTATTCCGTGCGTTGATGGGGGTTATCGATAAAGCATGCCTTCGTCTCGTGTTATAACCAGATGAGTAAGTAAAGAACTTGGAAGTGTTAACCTTATAATGGCCGTTTACAAGTTGGAAGAGGAACTTTAATCGACAGATACGGTTGCGCACAGTCACCGGGGGTAATCCACTGCGCCTTACGAGCTCACCAACTGACGCGCGGCCGTATGAATTAAAAACAAACCTAACTACCTTATGCTGTACACGTTCCAGTTTTTTAATATTGGTTAAAGTGAATGGGTCCCAAATAATTACGGCATATTCCAACAACGGACGAATGTAGGAATTGTACGCCAGTAGACGAACACCAGACGTAGATGATTTCAGTGAGCGCCTCAAGAAAAACAGTTTACGCAAAGAATTCGCAACAACATTATCTATGTGCTTCGTCCAGGAAAGTTCATTGGTTATCGATAGGCCCAAAT
The DNA here is from genome assembly GCF_038994185.2 of Dermacentor albipictus. Classification (NCBI taxonomy): domain Eukaryota; kingdom Metazoa; phylum Arthropoda; class Arachnida; order Ixodida; family Ixodidae; genus Dermacentor; species Dermacentor albipictus. Next base: position 20,395 of record NW_027225934.1, on the reverse strand, counting down.
ATTTGTACTCTCTTACCTCTGATAGAGATACGTTGTCAACATTATATGCAAATTGAAGAGGTTCTTTCTTATGTGTGATTCTCATAAAAACAGTTTTTTCAAAATTAATAGACATTTGCCATTGTTCGCACCAAGCAGTGACCTTTGCCAGGTCATTATTTAGACGCACCTGATCGTCAACAGAAGATATCTTTTCATACAAAATACAGTCATCTGCGTAAAGTTTCACGGAAACTGAAAGTTCTGCGACTATGTCATTTATAAATATTAGAAATAAAAGTGGTCCCAAAACTGATCCCTGGGGGACTCCAGACGCAACCTCTGTATTGTTAGAAGAAGTATTGTTTAAGGTGACAAATTGGTGTCTGTTAGTAAGATAGGCTCTGATCCATGTAAGTATCTGTTCATTTTTTATATAATACCCTAATTTATGGATTAATTTGTTATGTGATACCTTGTCAAATGCTTTACGAAAATCCATGAACACAATATCTGTTTGCTTCCCTTCATTAATTGTCTGTGCGAGATCGTGAACAGTCTCAACTAATTGAGTACATGTAGAAAAGCTGCGCCTGAAACCATGTTGGACATCTTTAAGTACGTTGTGCTCTTCTAAGAAACCTAATATATGTTTATTAATTATATGCTCTAAAATTTTGCATGAAGTAGATGTAAGAGATACTGGTCGGTAATTGTCTATGTGTGTTTTTTTCCCGGATTTATGTAAAGGTTTGATTTCGGCCGTCCTCCAGTCATCCGGTAGGGAACCATCGCGCAAAGATCTGGTGAACACGACATACAGATACTTAGCGCACCATTCCGCATAACGCTTTAAAAAGGCGTTTGGTATTTTATCTGGTCCTGGAGACTTTTTAGTATCAACGTTCAATAGCAAATTAAAAACGCCGCTCTCAGAAATGACAACGTCAGATATAACAGGAAGCGATATAGAAAAGTTGGGAAGGCAACCATTATCTTTGGTAAATACCGACTGGAAGAATTTGTTAAAAGCAGAACAAACGACAGTCTCATCACTTACACATTTGCCGTCTATCATGAACCCACTGGTAGAAGAAGATTTAGGTGTGATTTGGCGCCAGAATCTCTCGGGAGACGTTTTAATAAACGAAGGCAGGATCGTTCCGTAATATTTTTCTTTGTCGCAAATTATTTTCTGTTTTAGTTGTTCTGAAGTGCCTTCTACAATAGATTTTAAGGTTACATTTGTTCTTGCTTTCACTTTTAACCTTTTAAGCCTTCGCTGTAAGCGTAACGTCTCGCGAGAAATCCATAGGTTACGGTGCACAGAAGATTTTGCAATTGTGGGAACGAATCGTTGGATACATTCAGAGACAATTCCCTTAAAAGAAAGCCACAAGTCATTTACATTGCAAGTATACCATTAAGTAACCATTTGCATGCATATGCACGATATGCATGCAAAGGGTGCTTTTGGCAGAACGCGCGTGTGGATTTCTACCAAACGACGTGAAAAGCATGCCAATGCTGCTCTTTTTAGAACCCGCACATGGATTTGTGCCAAAACGCGTTTTAAGCATGAATATGACACTTTTGGTAGACGAGGATGCAGTTTTCTGCAAAATCACACGATATGCATGCAAATGACCCTTTTGGCAGAACGCGCGTGTGGATTTCTACCAAACGACGTGAAAAGCATGCCAATGCTGCTCTTTTTAGAACCCGCACATGGATTTGTGCCAAAACGCGTTTTAAGCATGAATATGAAACTTTTGGTAGACGAGGATGCAGTTTTCTGCAAAACCACACGATATGCATGCAAATGGTGCTTTTGGCAGAACGCGCGTGTGGATTTCTACCAAACGACGTGAAAAGCATGCCAATGCTGCTCTTTTTAGAACGCGCACATGGATTTCTGCCAAAACGCGTTTTAGGTATGAATATGACACTTTTGGTAGACGAGGATGCTGTTTTCTGCAAAAGCACACGATATGCATGCAAATGGTGCTTTTGGCAGAACGCGCGTGTGGATTTCTACCAAACCACGTGAAAAGCATGCCAATGCTGCTCTTTTTAGCACCCGCACATGGATTTGTGCCAAAACGCGTTTTAAGCATGAATATGCAACTTTTGGTAGACGAGGATGCAGTTTTCTGCAAAACCACACGATATGCATGCAAATGATGGTTTTGGCAGAACGCGCGTGTGGATTTCTACCAAACGACGTGAAAAGCATGCCGATGCTGCTCTTTTTAGAACCCGCACATGGATTTGTGCCAAAACGCGTTTTAAGCATGAATATGCAACTTTGGTAGACGAGGATGCAGTTTTCTGCAAAACCACACGATATGCATGCAAATGGTGCTTTTGGCAGAACGCGCGTGTGGATTTCTACCAAACGACGTGAAAAGCATGCCAATGCTGCTCTTTGTAGAACCCGCACATGAATTTGTGCCTAAACGCGTTTTAAGCATGAATATGACACTTTTGGTAGACGAGGATGCAGTTTTCTGCAAAACCACACGATATGCATGCAAATGGTGCTTTTGGCAGAACGCGCGTGTGGATTTCTACCAAACGACGTGAAAAGCATGCCAATGCTGCTCTTTTTAGCACCCGCACATGGATTTGTGCCAAAACGCGTTTTAAGCATGAATATGCAACTTTTGGTGGACGAGGATGCAGTTTTCTGCAAAACCACACGATATGCACGCAAATGACGCTTTTGGCAGAACGCGCGCGTGGATTTCTACCAAACAACGTGAAAAGCATGCCGATGCTGCTTTTTTTAGAACCCGCACATGGATTTGTGCCAAAACGCGTTTTAAGCATGAATATCCAACTTTTGGTAGACGAGGTGCAGTTTTCTGCAAAACCACACGATATGCATGCAAATGACGCTTTTGGCAGAACGCGCGTGTGGATTTCTACCAAACGACGTGAAAAGCATGCCAATGCTGCTCTTTGTAGAACCCGCACATGAATTTGTGCCAAAACGCGTTTTAAGCATGAATATGACACTTTTGGTAGACGAGGATGCAGTTTTCTGCAAAACCACACGATATGCATGCAAATGGTGCTTTTGGCAGAACGCGCGTGTGGATTTCTACCAAACGACGTGAAAAGCATGCCAATGCTGCTCTTTTTAGAACCCGCACATGGATTTGTGCTAAACTCGTTTTAAGCATGAATATGCAACTTTTGGTAGACGAGGATGCAGTTTTCTGCAAAACCACACGATATGCATGCAAATGACGCTTTTGGCAGAACGCGCGTGTGGATTTCTACCAAACGACGTGAAAAGCATGCCAATGCTGCTCTTTGTAGAACCCGCACATGAATTTGTGCCAAAACGCGTTTTAAGCATGAATATGACACTTTTGGTAGACGAGGATGCAGTTTTCTGCAAAACCACACGATATGCATGCAAATGGTGCTTTTGGCAGAACGCGTGTGTGGATTTCTACCAAACGACGTGAAAAGCATGCCAATGCTGCTCTTTTTAGAACCCGCACATGGATTTGTGCTAAACTCGTTTTAAGCATGAATATGCAACTTTTGGTAGACGAGGATGCAGTTTTCTGCAAAACCACACGATATGCATGCAAATGGTGCTTTTGGCAGAACGCGCGTGTGCATTTCTACCAAACGACGTGAAAAGCATGCCAATGCTGCTCTTTTTAGAACCCGCACATGGATTTGTGCCAAAACGCGTTTTAAGCATGAATATGACACTTTTGGTAGACGAGGATGCAGTTTTCTGCAAAACCACACGATATGCATGCAAATGGTGCTTTTGGCAGAACGCGCGTGTGGATTTCTACCAAACGACGTGAAAAGCATGCCAATGCTGCTCTTTTTAGCACCCGCACATGGATTTGTGCCAAAACGCGTTTTAAGCATGAATATGCAACTTTTGGTAGACGACGATGCAGTTTTCTGCAAAACCACACGATATGCATGCAAATGACGCTTTTGGCAGAACGCGCGTGTGGATTTCTACCAAACGACGTGAAAAGCATGCCAATGCTGCTCTTTTTAGAGCCCGCACATGGATTTGTGCCAAAACGCGTTTTAAGCATGAATATGACACTTTTGGTAGACGAGGATGCAGTTTTCTGCAAAACCACACGATATGCATGCAAATGGTGCTTTTGGCAGAACGCGCGTGTGGATTTCTACCAAACGACGTGAAAAGCATGCCAATGCTGCTCTTTTTAGAACCCGCACATGGATTTGTGCCAAAACGCGTTTTAAGCATGAATATGACACTTTTTTTAGACGAGAATGCAGTTTTCTGCAAAACCACACGATATGCATGCAAATGGTGCTTTTGGCAGAACGCGCGTGTGGATTTCTACCAAACGACGTGAAAAGTGCTGCTCTTTTTAGCACCCGCACATGGATTTCTGCCAAAACGCGTTTTAAGCATGAATATGACACTTTTGGTAGACGAGGATGCAGTTTTCTGCAAAACCAAACGATATGCATGCAAATGGTGCTTTTGGCAGAACGCGCGTGTGGATTTCTACCAAACGACGTGAAAAGCATGCCAATGCTGCTCTTTTTAGCACCCGCACATGGATTTCTGCCAAAACGCGTTTTAGGCATGAATATGACACTTTTGGTAGACGAGGATGCAGTTTTCTGCAAAAGCACACGATATGCATGCAAATGGTGCTTTTGGCAGAACGCGCGTGTGGATTTCTACCAAACGACGTGAAAAGCATGCCAATGCTGCACTTTTTAGCACCCGCACATGGATTTGTGCCAAAACGCGTTTTAAGCATGAATATGCAACTTTTGGTAGACGAGGATGCAGTTTTCTGCAAAACCACACGATATGCATGCAAATGATGCTTTTGGCAGAACGCGCGTGTGGATTTCTACCAAACGACGTGAAAAGCATGCCGATGCTGCTCTTTTTAGAACCCGCACATGGATTTGTGCCAAAACGCGTTTTAAGCATGAATATGCAACTTTGGTAGACGAGGATGCAGTTTTCTGCAAAACCACACGATATGCATGCAAATGGTGCTTTTGGCAGAACGCGCGTGTGGATTTCTACCAAACGACGTGAAAAGCATGCCAATGCTGCTCTTTGTAGAACCCGCACATGAATTTGTGCCTAAACGCGTTTTAAGCATGAATATGACACTTTTGGTAGACGAGGATGCAGTTTTCTGCAAAACCACACGATATGCATGCAAATGGTGCTTTTGGCAGAACGCGCGTGTGGATTTCTACCAAACGACGTGAAAAGCATGCCAATGCTGCTCTTTTTAGCACCCGCACATGGATTTGTGCCAAAACGCGTTTTAAGCATGAATATGCAACTTTTGGTGGACGAGGATGCAGTTTTCTGCAAAACCACACGATATGCACGCAAATGACGCTTTTGGCAGAACGCGCGCGTGGATTTCTACCAAACAACGTGAAAAGCATGCCGATGCTGCTTTTTTTAGAACCCGCACATGGATTTGTGCCAAAACGCGTTTTAAGCATGAATATCCAACTTTTGGTAGACGAGGTGCAGTTTTCTGCAAAACCACACGATATGCATGCAAATGACGCTTTTGGCAGAACGCGCGTGTGGATTTCTACCAAACGACGTGAAAAGCATGCCAATGCTGCTCTTTGTAGAACCCGCACATAAATTTGTGCCAAAACGCGTTTTAAGCATGAATATGACACTTTTGGTAGACGAGGATGCAGTTTTCTGCAAAACCACACGATATGCATGCAAATGGTGCTTTTGGCAGAACGCGCGTGTGGATTTCTACCAAACGACGTGAAAAGCATGCCAATGCTGCTCTTTTTAGAACCCGCACATGGATTTGTGCTAAACTCGTTTTAAGCATGAATATGCAACTTTTGGTAGACGAGGATGCAGTTTTCTGCAAAACCACACGATATGCATGCAAATGACGCTTTTGGCAGAACGCGCGTGTGGATTTCTACCAAACGACGTGAAAAGCATGCCAATGCTGCTCTTTGTAGAACCCGCACATGAATTTGTGCCAAAACGCGTTTTAAGCATGAATATGACACTTTTGGTAGACGAGGATGCAGTTTTCTGCAAAACCACACGATATGCATGCAAATGGTGCTTTTGGCAGAACGCGTGTGTGGATTTCTACCAAACGACGTGAAAAGCATGCCAATGCTGCTCTTTTTAGAACCCGCACATGGATTTGTGCTAAACTCGTTTTAAGCATGAATATGCAACTTTTGGTAGACGAGGATGCAGTTTTCTGCAAAACCACACGATATGCATGCAAATGGTGCTTTTGGCAGAACGCGCGTGTGCATTTCTACCAAACGACGTGAAAAGCATGCCAATGCTGCTCTTTTTAGAACCCGCACATGGATTTGTGCCAAAACGCGTTTTAAGCATGAATATGACACTTTTGGTAGACGAGGATGCAGTTTTCTGCAAAACCACACGATATGCATGCAAATGGTGCTTTTGGCAGAACGCGCGTGTGGATTTCTACCAAACGACGTGAAAAGCATGCCAATGCTGCTCTTTTTAGCACCCGCACATGGATTTGTGCCAAAACGCGTTTTAAGCATGAATATGCAACTTTTGGTAGACGACGATGCAGTTTTCTGCAAAACCACACGATATGCATGCAAATGACGCTTTTGGCAGAACGCGCGTGTGGATTTCTACCAAACGACGTGAAAAGCATGCCAATGCTGCTCTTTTTAGAACCCGCACATGGATTTGTGCCAAAACGCGTTTTAAGCATGAATATGACACTTTGGTAGACGAGGATGCAGTTTTCTGCAAAACCACACGATATGCATGCAAATGGTGCTTTTGGCAGAACGCGCGTGTGGATTTCTACCAAACGACGTGAAAAGCATGCCAATGCTGCTCTTTTTAGAACCCGCACATGGATTTGTGCCAAAACGCGTTTTAAGCATGAATATGACACTTTTGTTAGACGAGAATGCAGTTTTCTGCAAAACCACACGATATGCATGCAAATGGTGCTTTTGGCAGAACGCGCGTGTGGATTTCTACCAAACGACGTGAAAAGTGCTGCTCTTTTTAGCACCCGCACATGGATTTCTGCCAAAACGCGTTTTAAGCATGAATATGACACTTTTGGTAGACGAGGATGCAGTTTTCTGCAAAACCACACGATATGCATGCAAATGGTGCTTTTGGCAGAACGCGCGTGTGGATTTCTACCAAACGACGTGAAAAGCATGCCAATGCTGCTCTTTTTAGCACCCGCACATGGATTTGTGCCAAAACGCGTTTTAAGCATGAATATGCAACTTTTGGTAGACGAGGATGCAATTTTCTGCAAAACCACACGATATGCATGCAAATGACGCTTTTGGCAGAACGCCCGCGTGGATTTCTACCAAACGACGTGAAAAGCATGCCAATGCTGCTCTTTTTAGAACCCGCACATGGATTTGTGCCAAAACGCGTTTTAAGCATGAATATGACACTTTTGGTAGACGAGGATGCAGTTTTCTGCAAAACCACACGATATGCATGCAAATGGTGCTTTTGGCAGAACGCGCGTGTGGATTTCTACCAAACGACGTGAAAAGCATGCCAATGCTGCTCTTTTTAGCACCCGCACATGGATTTCTGCCAAAACGCGTTTTAAGCATGAATATGACACTTTGGTAGACGAGGATGCAGTTTTCTGCAAAACCACACGATATGCATGCAAATGGTGCTTTTGGCAGAACGCGTGTGTGGATTTCTACCAAACGACGTGAAAAGCATGCCAATGCTGCTCTTTTTAGCACCCGCACATGGATTTGCGCCCAAACGCGTTTTAAGCATGAATATGCAACTTTTGCTAGACGAGGATGCAGTTTTCTGCAAAACCACACGATATGCATGCAAATGACGCTTTTGGCAGAACGCGCGTGTGGATTTCTACCAAACGACGTGAAAAGCATGCCAATGCTGCTCTTTTTAGAACCCGCACATGGATTTGTGCCAAAACGCGTTTTAAGCATGAATATGACACTTTTGGTAGACGAGGATGCAGTTTTCTGCAAAACCACACGATATGCATGCAAATGACGCTTTTGGGAGAACGCGCGTGTGGATTTCTACCAAACGACGCGAAAAGCATGCAAATGCTGCTCTTTTTAGAACCCGCACATGGATTTGTGCCAAAACGCGTTTTAAGCATGAATATGACACTTTTGGTAGACGAGGATGCAGTTTTCTGCAAAACCACACGATATGCATGCAAATACTGCTTTTGGCAGAACGCGCGTGTGGATTTCTACCAAACGACGTGAAAAGCATGCCAATGCTGCTCTTTTTAGAACCCGCACATGGATATCTGCCAAACGCGTTTTAAGCATGAATATGACACTTTTGGTAGACGAGGATGCAGTTTTCTGCAAAACCACACGATATGCATGCAAATGGTGCTTTTGGCAGAACGCGCGGGTGGATTTCTACCAAACGACGTGAAAAGCATGCCAATGCTGCTCTTTTTAGAGCCCGCACATGGATTTGTGCCAAAACGCGTTTTAAGCATGAATATGCAACTTTTGGTAGACGACGATGCAGTTTTCTGCAAAACCACACGATATGCATGCAAATGACGCTTTGGCAGAACGCGCGTGTGGATTTCTACCAAACGACGTGAAAAGCATGCCAATGCTGCTCTTTTTAGAACCCGCACATGGATTTGTGCCAAAACGCGTTTTAAGCATGAATATGACACTTTTGGTAGACGAGGATGCAGTTTTCTGCAAAACCACACGATATGCATGCAAATGGTGCTTTTGGCAGAACGCGCGTGTGGATTTCTACCAAACGACGTGAAAAGCATGCCAGTGCTGCTCTTTTTAGCACCCGCACATGGATTTCTGCCAAAACGCGTTTTAAGCATGAATATGACACTTTTGGTAGACGAGGATGCAGTTTTCTGCAAAACCACACGATATGCATGCAAATGGTGCTTTTGGCAGAACACGCGTGTGGATTTCTACAAAACGACGTGAAAAGCATGCCAATGCTGCTCTTTTTAGCACCCGCACATGGATTTGTGCCAAAACGCGTTTTAAGCATGAATATGACACTTTTGGTAGACGAGGATGCAGTTTTCTGCAAAACCACACGATATGCATGCAAATGGTGCTTTTGGCAGAACGCGCGTGTGGATTTCTACCAAACGACGTGAAAAGCATGCCAATGCTGCTCTTTTTAGAGCCCGCACATGGATTTGTGCCAAAACGCGTTTTAAGCATGAATATGCAACTTTGGTAGACGAGGATGCAGTTTTCTGCAAAACCACACGATATGCATGCAAATGACGCTTTTGGCAGAACGCCCGCGTGGATTTCTACCAAACGACGTGAAAAGCATGCCAATGCTGCTCTTTTTAGAACCCGCACATGGATTTGTGCCAAAACGCGTTTTAAGCATGAATATGACACTTTTGGTAGACGAGGATGCAGTTTTCTGCAAAACCACAGGATATGCACGCAAATGGTGCTTTTGGCAGAACGCGCGTGTGGATTTCTACCAAACGACGTGAAAAGCATGCCAATGCTGCTCTTTTTAGCACCCGCACATGGATTTCTGCCAAAACGCGTTTTAAGCATGAATATGACACTTTTGGTAGACGAGGATGCAGTTTTCTGCAAAACCACACAATATGCATGCAAATTGTGCTTTTGGCAGAACGCGCGTGTGGATTTCTACCAAACGACGGGAAAAGCATGCCAATGCTGCTCTTTTTAGCACCCGCACATGGATTTGTGCCAAAACGCGTTTTAAGCATGAATATGCAACTTTTGGTAGACGAGGATGCAGTTTCCTGCAAAACCACACGATATGCATGCAAATGACGCTTTTGGCACAACGCGCATGTGGATTTCTACCAAACGACGTGAAAAGCATGCCAATGCTGCTCTTTTTAGTACCCGCACATGGATTTGTGCCAAAACGCGTTTTAAGCATGAATATGCAACTTTTGGTAGACGAGGATGCAGTTTTCTGCAAAACCACACGATATGCATGCAAATGACGCTTTTGGCAGAACGCGCGTGTGGATTTCTACCAAACGACGTGAAAAGCATGGCAATGCTGCTCTTTGTAAAACCCGCACATGGATTTGTGCCAAAACGCGTTTTAAGCATGAATATGACACTTTTGGTAGACGAGGATGCAGTTTTCTGCAAAACCACACGATATGCATGCAAATGGTGCTTTTGGGCAGAACCGCGCGTGTGGATTTCTACCAAACGACGTGAAAAACATGCCAATGCTGCTCTTTTTAGCACCCGCACATGGATTTGTGCCAAAACGCGTTTTAAGCATGAATATGCAACTTTTGGTAGACGAGGATGCAGTTTTCTGCAAAACCACACGATATGCATGCAAATGACGCTTTTGGCAGAACGCGCGTGTGGATTTCTACCAAACGACGTGAAAAGCATGCCAATGCTGCTCTTTTTAGAACCCGCACATGGATTTGTGCCAAAACGCGTTTTAAGCATGAATATGCAACTTTTGGTAGACGAGGATGCAGTTTTCTGCAAAAACACACGATATGCATGCAAATGACGCTTTTGGCAGAACGCGCGTGTGGATTTCTACCAAACGACGTGAAAAGCATGCCAATGCTGCTCTTTGTAGAACCAGCACATGGATTTGTGCCAAAACGCGTTTTAAGCATGAATATGACACTTTTGGTAGACGAGGATGCAGTTTTCTGCACAACCACACGATGTGCATGCAAATGACGCTTTTGGCAGAACGCGCGTGTGGATTTCTACCAAACGACGTGAAAAGCATGCCAATACTGCTCTTTTTAGAACCCGCACATTGATTTGTGCCGAAACGCGTTTTAAGCATGAATATGACACTTTTGGTAGACGAGGATGCAGTTTTCTGCAAAACCACACGATATGCATGCAAATGGTGCTTTTGGCAGAACACGCGTGTGGATTTCTACCAAACGACGTGAAAAGCATGCCAATGCTGCTCTTTTTAGCACCCGCACATGGATTTGTGCCAAAACGCGTTTTAAGCATGAATATGACGCTTTTGGTAGACGAGGATGCAGTTTTCTGCAAAACCACACGATATGCATGCAAATGGTGCTTTTGGCAGAACGCGCGTGTGGATTTCTACCAAACGACGTGAAAAGCATGCCAATGCTGCTCTTTTTAGAGCCCGCACATGGATATGTGCCAAAACGCGTTTTAAGCATGAATATGCAACTTTTGGTAGACGAGGATGCAGTTTTCTGCAAAACCACACGATATGCATGCAAATGACGCTTTTGGCAGAACGCCCGCGTGGATTTCTACCAAACGACGTGAAAAGCATGCCAATGCTGCTCTTTTTAGAACCCGCACATGGATTTGTGCCAAAACGCGTTTTTAAGCATGAATATGACACTTTTGGTAGACGAGGATGCAGTTGTCTGCAAAACCACACGATATGCATGCAAATGGTGCTTTTGGCAGAACGCGCGTGTGGATTTCTACCAAACGACGTGAAAAGCATGCCAATGCTGCTCTTTTTAGCACCCGCACATGGATTTCTGCCAAAACGCGTTTTAAGCATGAATATGACACTTTTGGTAGACGAGGATGCAGTTTTCTGCAAAACCACACGATATGCATGCAAATGACGCTTTTGGCAGAACGCGCGTGTGGATTTCTACCAAACGACGTGAAAAGCATGGCAATGCTGCTCTTTGTAAAACCCGCACATGGATTTGTGCCAAAACGCGTTTTAAGCATGAATATGACACTTTTGGTAGACGAGGATGCAGTTTTCTGCAAAACCACACGATATGCATGCAAATGGTGCTTTTGGCAGAACGCGCGTGTGGATTTCTACCAAACGACGTGAAAAACATGCCAATGCTGCTCTTTTTAGCACCCGCACATGGATTTGTGCCAAAACGCGTTTTAAGCATGAATATGCAACTTTTGGTAGACGAGGATGCAGTTTTCTGCAAAACCACACGATATGCATGCAAATGACGCTTTTGGCAGAACGCGCGTGTGGATTTCTACCAAACGACGTGAAAAGCATGCCAATGCTGCTCTTTTTAGAACCCGCACATGGATTTGTGCCAAAACGCGTTTTAAGCATGAATATGCAACTTTTGGTAGACGAGGATGCAGTTTTCTGCAAAAACACACGATATGCATGCAAATGACGCTTTTGGCAGAACGCGCGTGTGGATTTCTACCAAACGACGTGAAAAGCATGCCAATGCTGCTCTTTGTAGAACCAGCACATGGATTTGTGCCAAAACGCGTTTTAAGCATGAATATGACACTTTTGGTAGACGAGGATGCAGTTTTCTGCAAAACCACACGATGTGCATGCAAATGACGCTTTTGGCAGAACGCGCGTGTGGATTTCTACCAAACGACGTGAAAAGCATGCCAATACTGCTCTTTTTAGAACCCGCACATTGATTTGTGCCAAAACGCGTTTTAAGCATGAATATGACACTTTTGGTAGACGAGGATGCAGTTTTCTGCAAAACCACACGATATGCATGCAAATGGTGCTTTTGGCAGAACACGCGTGTGGATTTCTACCCAAACGACGTGAAAAGCATGCCAATGCTGCTCTTTTTAGCACCCGCACATGGATTTGTGCCAAAACGCGTTTTAAGCATGAATATGACGCTTTTGGTAGACGAGGATGCAGTTTTCTGCAAAACCACACGATATGCATGCAAATGGTGCTTTTGGCAGAACGCGCGTGTGGATTTCTACCAAACGACGTGAAAAGCATGCCAATGCTGCTCTTTTTAGAGCCCGCACATGGATTTGTGCCAAAACGCGTTTTAAGCATGAATATGCAACTTTTGGTAGACGAGGATGCAGTTTTCTGCAAAACCACACGATATGCATGCAAATGACGCTTTTGGCAGAACGCCCGCGTGGATTTCTACCAAACGACGTGAAAAGCATGCCAATGCTGCTCTTTTTAGAACCCGCACATGGATTTGTGCCAAAACGCGTTTTAAGCATGAATATGACACTTTTGGTAGACGAGGATGCAGTTTTCTGCAAAACCACACGATATGCATGCAAATGGTGCTTTTGGCAGAACGCGCGTGTGGATTTCTACCAAACGACGTGAAAAGCATGCCAATGCTGCTCTTTTTAGCACCCGCACATGGATTTCTGCCAAAACGCGTTTTAAGCATGAATATGACACTTTTGGTAGACGAGGATGCAGTTTTCTGCAAAACCACACGATATGCATGCAAATGGTGCTTTTGGCAGAACGCGCGTGTGGATTTCTACCAAACAACGTGAAAAGCATGCCAATGCTGCTCTTTTTAGCACCCGCACATGGATTTGTGCCAAAACGCGTTTTAAGCATGAATATGCAACTTTTGGTAGACGAGGATGCAGTTTTCTGCAAAACCACACAATATGCATGCAAATGGTGCTTTTGGCAGAACGCGCGTGTGGATTTCTACCAAACGACGTGAAAAGCATGCCAATGCTGCTCTTTTTAGAACCCGCACATGGATTTGTGCCAAAACGCGTTTTAAGCATGAATATGACACTTTTGGTAGACGAGGATGCAGTTTTCTGCAAAACCACACGATATGCATGCAAATGACGCTTTTGGCAGAACGCGCGTGTGGATTTCTACCAAACGACGCGAAAAGCATGCCAATGCTGCTCTTTTTAGAACCCGCACATGGATTTGTGCCAAAACGCGTTTTAAGCATGAATATGACACTTTTGGTAGACGAGGATGCAGTTTTCTGCAAAACCACACGATATGCATGCAAATACTGCTTTTGGCAGAACGCGCGTGTGGATTTCTACCAAACGACGTGAAAAGCATGCCAATGCTGCTCTTTTTAGAACCCGCACATGGATTTCTGCCAAAACGCGTTTTAAACATGAATATGACACTTTTGGTAGACGAGGATGCAGTTTTCTGCAAAACCACACGATATGCATGCAAATGGTGCTTTTGGCAGAACGCGCGTGTGGATTTCTACCAAACGACGTGAAAAGCATGCCAATGCTGCTCTTTTTAGAGCCCGCACATGGATTTGTGCCAAAACGCGTTTTAAGCATGAATATGCAACTTTTGGTAGACGAGGATGCAGTTTTCTGCAAAACCACACGATATGCATGCAAATGACGCTTTTGGCAGAACGCGCGTGTGGATTTCTACCAAACGAAGCGAAAAGCATGCCAATGCTGCTCTTTTTAGAACCCGCACATGGATTTGTGCCAAAACGCGTTTTAAGCATGAATATGACACTTTTGGTAGACGAGGATGCAGTTTTCTGCAAAACCACACGATATGCATGCAAATGGTGCTTTTGGCAGAACACGCGTGTGGATTTCTACCAAACGACGTGAAAAGCATGCCAATGCTGCTCTTTTTAGCACCCGCACATGGATTTGTGCCAAAACGCGTTTTAAGCATGAATATGACACTTTTGGTAGACGAGGATGCAGTTTTCTGCAAAACCACACGATATGCATGCAAATGGTGCTTTTGGCAGAACGCGCGTGTGGATTTCTACCAAACGACGTGAAAAGCATGCCAATGCTGCTCTTTTTAGAGCCCGCACATGGATTTGTGCCAAAACGCGTTTTAAGCATGAATATGCAACTTTTGGTAGACGAGGATGCAGTTTCTGCAAAACCACACGATATGCATGCAAATGACGCTTTTGGCAGAACGCCCGCGTGGATTTCTACCAAACGACGTGAAAAGCATGCCAATGCTGCTCTTTTTAGAACCCGCACATGGATTTGTGCCAAAACGCGTTTTAAGCATGAATATGACACTTTTGGTAGACGAGGATGCAGTTTTCTGCAAAACCACACGATATGCATGCAAATGGTGCTTTTGGCAGAACGCGCGTGTGGATTTCTACCAAACGACGTGAAAAGCATGCCAATGCTGCTCTTTTTAGCACCCGCACATGGATTTCTGCCAAAACGCGTTTTAAGCATGAATGTGACACTTTTGGTAGACGAGGATGCAGTTTTCTGCAAAACCACACAATATGCATGCAAATTGTGCTTTTGGCAGAACGCGCGTGTGGATTTCTACCAAACGACGTGAAAAGCATGCCAATGCTGCTCTTTTTAGCACCCGCACATGGATTTGTGCCAAAACGCGTTTTAAGCATGAATATGCAACTTTTGGTAGACGAGGATGCAGTTTTCTGCAAAACCACACGATATGCATGCAAATGACGCTTTTGGCACAACGCGCATGTGGATTTCTACCAAACGACGTGAAAACCATGCCAATGCTGCTCTTTTTAGAACTCGCACATGGATTTGTGCCAAAACGCGTTTTAAGCATGAATATGCAACTTTTGGTAGACGAGGATGCAGTTTTCTGCAAAACCACACGATATGCATGCAAATGACGCTTTTGGCAGAACGCGCGTGTGGATTTCTACCAAACGACGTGAAAAGCATGCCAATGCTGCTCTTTGTAAAACCCGCACATGGATTTGTGCCAAAACGCGTTTTAAGCATGAATATGACACTTTTGGTAGACGAGGATGCAGTTTTCTGCAAAACCACACGATATGCATGCAAATGGTGCTTTTGGCAGAACGCGCGTGTGGATTTCTACCAAACGACGTGAAAGCATGCCAATGCTGCTCTTTTTAGCACCCGCACATGGATTTGTGCCAAAACGCGTTTTAAGCATGAATATGCAACTTTTGGTAGACGAGGATGCAGTTTTTCTGCAAAACCACACGATATGCATGCAAATGACGCTTTTGGCAGAACGCGTGTGTGGATTTCTACCAAACGACGTGAAAAGCATGCCAATGCTGCTCTTTTAGAACCCGCACATGGATTTGTGCCAAAACGCGTTTTAAGCATGAATATGCAACTTTTGGTAGACGAGGATGCAGTTTTCTGCAAAACCACACGATATGCATGCAAATGACGCTTTTGGCAGAACGCGCGTGTGGATTTCTACCAAACGACGTGAAAAGCATGCCAATGCTTGCTCTTTGTAGAACCAGCACATGGATTTGTGCCAAAACGCGTTTTAAGCATGAATATGACACTTTTGGTAGACGAGGATGCAGTTTTCTGCAAAACCACACGATGTGCATGCAAATGACGCTTTTGGCAGAACGCGCGTGTGGATTTCTACCAAACGACGTGAAAAGCATGCCAATGCTGCTCTTTGTAGAACCAGCACATGGATTTGTGCCAAAACGCGTTTTAAGCATGAATATGACACTTTTGGTAGACGAGGATGCAGTTTTCTGCAAAACCACACGATATGCATGCAAATGACGCTTTTGGCAGAACGCCCGCGTGGATTTCTACCAAACGACGTGAAAAGCATGCCAATGCTGCTCTTTTTAGAACCCGCACATGGATTTGTGCCAAAACGCGTTTTAAGCATGAATATGACACTTTTGGTAGACGAGGATGCAGTTTTCTGCAAAACCACACGATATGCATGCAAATGGTGCTTTTGGCAGAACGCGCGTGTGGATTTCTACCAAACGACGTGAAAAGCATGCCAATGCTGCTCTTTTTAGCACCCGCACATGGATTTCTGCCAAAACGCGTTTTAAGCATGAATATGACACTTTTGGTAGACGAGGATGCAGTTTTCTGCAAAACCACACGATATGCATGCAAATGACGCTTTTGGCAGAACGCGCGTGTGGATTTCTACCAAACGACGTGAAAAGCATGGCAATGCTGCTCTTTGTAAAACCCGCACATGGATTTGTGCCAAAACGCGTTTTAAGCATGAATATGACACTTTTGGTAGACGAGGATGCAGTTTTCTGCAAAACCACACGATATGCATGCAAATGGTGCTTTTGGCAGAACGCGCGTGTGGATTTCTACCAAACGACGTGAAAAACATGCCAATGCTGCTCTTTTTAGCACCCGCACATGGATTTGTGCCAAAACGCGTTTTTAAGCATGAATATGCAACTTTTGGTAGACGAGGATGCAGTTTTCTGCAAAACCACACGATATGCATGCAAATGACGCTTTTGGCAGAACGCGCGTGTGGATTTCTACCAAACGACGTGAAAAGCATGCCAATGCTGCTCTTTTTAGAACCCGCACATGGATTTGTGCCAAAACGCGTTTTAAGCATGAATATGCAACTTTTGGTAGACGAGGATGCAGTTTTCTGCAAAAACACACGATATGCATGCAAATGACGCTTTTGGCAGAACGCGCGTGTGGATTTCTACCAAACGACGTGAAAAGCATGCCAATGCTGCTCTTTGTAGAACCAGCACATGGATTTGTGCCAAAACGCGTTTTAAGCATGAATATGACACTTTTGGTAGACGAGGATGCAGTTTTCTGCAAAACCACACGATGTGCATGCAAATGACGCTTTTGGCAGAACGCGCGTGTGGATTTCTACCAAACGACGTGAAAAGCATGCCAATACTGCTCTTTTTAGAACCCGCACATTGATTTGTGCCAAAACGCGTTTTAAGCATGAATATGACACTTTTGGTAGACGAGGATGCAGTTTTCTGCAAAACCACACGATATGCATGCAAATGGTGCTTTTGGCAGAACACGCGTGTGGATTTCTACCAAACGACGTGAAAAGCATGCCAATGCTGCTCTTTTTAGCACCCGCACATGGATTTGTGCCAAAACGCGTTTTAAGCATGAATATGACGCTTTTGGTAGACGAGGATGCAGTTTTCTGCAAAACCACACGATATGCATGCAAATGGTGCTTTTGGCAGAACGCGCGTGTGGATTTCTACCAAACGACGTGAAAAGCATGCCAATGCTGCTCTTTTTAGAGCCCGCACATGGATTTGTGCCAAAACGCGTTTTAAGCATGAATATGCAACTTTTGGTAGACGAGGATGCAGTTTTCTGCAAAACCACACGATATGCATGCAAATGACGCTTTTGGCAGAACGCCCGCGTGGATTTCTACCAAACGACGTGAAAAGCATGCCAATGCTGCTCTTTTTAGAACCCGCACATGGATTTGTGCCAAAACGCGTTTTAAGCATGAATATGACACTTTTGGTAGACGAGGATGCAGTTTTCTGCAAAACCACACGATATGCATGCAAATGGTGCTTTTGGCAGAACGCGCGTGTGGATTTCTACCAAACGACGTGAAAAGCATGCCAATGCTGCTCTTTTTAGCACCCGCACATGGATTTCTGCCAAAACGCGTTTTAAGCATGAATATGACACTTTTGGTAGACGAGGATGCAGTTTTCTGCAAAACCACACGATATGCATGCAAATGGTGCTTTTGGCAGAACGCGCGTGTGGATTTCTACCAAACAACGTGAAAAGCATGCCAATGCTGCTCTTTTTAGCACCCGCACATGGATTTGTGCCAAAACGCGTTTTAAGCATGAATATGCAACTTTTGGTAGACGAGGATGCAGTTTTCTGCAAAACCACACAATATGCATGCAAATGGTGCTTTTGGCAGAACGCGCGTGTGGATTTCTACCAAACGACGTGAAAAGCATGCCAATGCTGCTCTTTTTAGAACCCGCACATGGATTTGTGCCAAAACGCGTTTTAAGCATGAATATGACACTTTTGGTAGACGAGGATGCAGTTTTCTGCAAAACCACACGATATGCATGCAAATGAAGCTTTTGGCAGAACGCGCGTGTGGATTTCTACCAAACGACGCGAAAAGCATGCCAATGCTGCTCTTTTTAGAACCCGCACATGGATTTGTGCCAAAACGCGTTTTAAGCATGAATATGACACTTTTGGTAGACGAGGATGCAGTTTTCTGCAAAACCACACGATATGCATGCAAATACTGCTTTTGGCAGAACGCGCGTGTGGATTTCTACCAAACGACGTGAAAAGCATGCCAATGCTGCTCTTTTTAGAACCCGCACATGGATTTCTGCCAAAACGCGTTTTAAACATGAATATGACACTTTTGGTAGACGAGGATGCAGTTTTCTGCAAAACCACACGATATGCATGCAAATGGTGCTTTTGGCAGAACGCGCGTGTGGATTTCTACCAAACGACGTGAAAAGCATGCCAATGCTGCTCTTTTTAGAGCCCGCACATGGATTTGTGCCAAAACGCGTTTTAAGCATGAATATGCAACTTTTGGTAGACGAGGATGCAGTTTTCTGCAAAACCACACGATATGCATGCAAATGACGCTTTTGGCAGAACGCGCGTGTGGATTTCTACCAAACGAAGCGAAAAGCATGCCAATGCTGCTCTTTTTAGAACCCGCACATGGATTTGTGCCAAAACGCGTTTTAAGCATGAATATGACACTTTTGGTAGACGAGGATGCAGTTTTCTGCAAAACCACACGATATGCATGCAAATGGTGCTTTTGGCAGAACACGCGTGTGAATTTCTACCAAACGACGTGAAAAGCATGCCAATGCTGCTCTTTTTAGCACCCGCACATGGATTTGTGCCAAAACGCGTTTTAAGCATGAATATGACACTTTTGGTAGACGAGGATGCAGTTTTCTGCAAAACCACACGATATGCATGCAAATGGTGCTTTTGGCAGAACGCGCGTGTGGATTTCTACCAAACGACGTGAAAAGCATGCCAATGCTGCTCTTTTTAGAGCCCGCACATGGATTTGTGCCAAAACGCGTTTTAAGCATGAATATGCAACTTTTGGTAGACGAGGATGCAGTTTTCTGCAAAACCACACGATATGCATGCAAATGACGCTTTTGGCAGAACGCCCGCGTGGATTTCTACCAAACGACGTGAAAAGCATGCCAATGCTGCTCTTTTTAGAACCCGCACATGGATTTGTGCCAAAACGCGTTTTAAGCATGAATATGACACTTTTGGTAGACGAGGATGCAGTTTTCTGCAAAACCACACGATATGCATGCAAATGGTGCTTTTGGCAGAACGCGCGTGTGGATTTCTACCAAACGACGTGAAAAGCATGCCAATGCTGCTCTTTTTAGCACCCGCACATGGATTTCTGCCAAAACGCGTTTTAAGCATGAATATGACACTTTTGGTAGACGAGGATGCAGTTTTCTGCAAAACCACACAATATGCATGCAAATTGTGCTTTTGGCAGAACGCGCGTGTGGATTTCTGACCAAACGACGTGAAAAGCATGCCAATGCTGCTCTTTTTAGCACCCGCACATGGATTTGTGCCAAAACGCGTTTTAAGCATGAATATGCAACTTTTGGTAGACGAGGATGCAGTTTTCTGCAAAAACCACACGATATGCATGCAAATGACGCTTTTGGCACAACGCGCATGTGGATTTCTACCAAACGACGTGAAAAGCATGCCAATGCTGCTCTTTTTAGAACTCGCACATGGATTTGTGCCAAAACGCGTTTTAAGCATGAATATGCAACTTTTGGTAGACGAGGATGCAGTTTTCTGCAAAACCACACGATATGCATGCAAA
>NW_027225933.1:0-37166 GCF_038994185.2 Dermacentor albipictus | reverse complement strand
GCCTTGACATTGCTGCTACGCCAATGTCTTTCTGGTAAAGCCTTGGCTCCATGACAACGTCACGGCAGAGGTCAATTCGTCCCAAACACCCTCCTTCCGGCTTGAAAGAACGAACTTCCGGGCGCCCGAAGAGGAAGCAAGAAAACTACAATCGGAAATAGCCGCCTGTCATTGGGCACGCGTCAGCTTTTATACGAACTGGAATAAAGGAAACACCACTATCTCCACGTGCAATCAGCGTCCTTCGTGTCAGGTTCATTATTTTTGCAGCGTGTTTATTTTTATATTTTGGGACGTTCAGATTACCCTCCCAGCCAACTGGTCACATTATTATAGTCTGCACGGCTGCTGCGCCATAAAAATCCCAAATCATCATCACATACTCTGTCGTGGGTGGTCGCGTATAGGCGTCACATTCATGCAGGGGACGTTGCGTTGCGGGACCTCGGGAAGAACTGTTACTGAAGTTGGCGCAAAATTTGAACAATAGTCACCAATTGCGATCACGTGACTTTCAGACAGAGTGAGAGAAATCAGACGCTCGAATAAAATACAGTACGTATAGAGGTCTGTGGCCATAGCTATCACTGAGGCAACATGTGCAGTTAAACTTCAATAGTTGGTACACCGTGCGCTTTTAATCTTGAGAGAATTTTTTAAGAACCACTTGTGACATATAAGACACTTCTAGAAATTGCATGAGCAAAGGCACCCCTGGGAACACTACCAAGGATGTCAATGTTCGACAAGTCAGGGACAGCAAGTTACCCACTCAGACATCTGGCAAGATGCAATCACATTACTCACCTAAGTCAGAAATTCAAACAACGTCTATTGGCATCTGTCAGCGACTGCAGTAAGGCTGTCTCCCTCGCCAGTTTCGTTCCCCCTTCGATACGTTCTTTCTTTATCTGAATGCCATCCATTTAATTTATTAGGCCCTTCCAACTTGTCGTCCCTTCTTTACGTCTAAATCGCAGTTCACTCACCGGAACGTCTTTCCATGGGGCCCAGACAGTAGCTGCTGGCGCGTGTCAGACACTGAAACATGTCACAATACTTGCTTCCCGCGTTGCAGCCCATCTCAAGCGCTGACATCTGTCGTCTGCTACGGCTAAGCACCGGGCACAATCGCAGCAGACGACGCTTTCTCTCAATGGAACGTCCAAGACGGTTATCGCTATATATTCCCGCCATATTTTAGGCGAGTACGCGTGGGGTTGATACCTTGTGTGGGACATACTACCATACGTGCGTTCGCCTAAAGTACTACGAAAACGAAACTTCAGCCAATTCCAGACAAGGCGTACGAGCCGACAAGCAGATGCAAATGCAGTCGGCGAAGAAGAAGTGTTCTTTCGAACCGGAGCCATCGAGCAGCAGACTGAAAGAGCCGCCTAATTTAAATATATCGACGCTCGGTTCAACTGGGGGCTCACCGCAGGAACGATGGTTCAACCAGTGCTTCGAAGCTTTGAAGGTTGTTTCCAGCATGTGATTCCAGATTACCCAGATAACTACCGGGGGGGGGGAAAGCACTCTTGCCTCTCCCCCCCCCCCCCCGGCTTCGTCCGCCCTCTTCCACGTGGGCAATATCTATCTCGCGAACTCCTTTCTTCCTTATTTCCAACTCTGCTCCGTGTCAAAGAGAGAAGGCAAGTGTGACACCGCAATCACGGTTAATATAGCATGCCGCAATACAAAAAAAAAGAAAACAGAGAAAGAGAGAGCTTGCTTAGAACATAAAAGAGATCATTCTCGCGCAAAACAAAACAATACAAAAGAAGTACATGACGGGTACGTTGGCAATAGCGATAAAAGTATGCTTTCGAAAGAAAACGACGAACGGGCTTTTATAAACCGCGCGTTGTTATGTGTTCATATAAAAAGCAGACGCAGATAGAAGGGCACAGTTTCGTGAAATATGAACAGGAAACGGTAAAATACTCGAGGTGAGGAAACCATTCTGAAAGATGATTGCATGCTAGCTCTAAAAATATATTAAGAAAAGCGCTGTCATTGGTATCGCGCGCTACGACTGCTTGTCTTCCGTTCGACCAGCATTCGATATACAATTCAGGGAGCAAGAAACTGGGTTGTAGTGGGGGGGGGGGAGTATTATGTAAGAGTCTACCTAGTGGACTGTCCATTTCGACCGCTGCTGGTTGGATGCAGCTGTACAAACGAGGAGGAGACGAGCGGCCCTAACCAATCAGCAACAGCCGAAATGAACAGTCCATTAGATGGACTCTTACAGAATACCTCCCCCACCCCCCGCCCCAAACACACAGCTGCGTGTTCTTTCCATCTTTTGCCTAGCGTGCGCTACTTCAAGAAGGAACAATAAACAATTGATTTATAAAGCGGATTACTCACAAGTGCACCAACTCGATAGGATATAGTTGCTAACCTAACCTTTGCTCGTTGTGAGTGAGTGAGTGATTGAGTGATTGAGTGAGTGAGTGAGTGAGTGAGTGAGTGAGTGAGTGAGTGAGTGAGTGAGTGAGTGAGTGAGTGAGTGAGTGAGTGAGTGAGTGAGTGAGTGAGTGAGTGAGTGAGTGAGTGAGTGAGTGAGTGAGTGAGTGAGTGAGTGAGTGAGTGAGTGAGTGAGTGAGTGAGTGAGTGAGTGAGTGAGTGAGTGAGTGAGTGAGTGAGTGAGTGCCTTAATCGTCTGAATGATCAACACAGTGCTATAGCAGATGTCTATTGTACCACAAGGCATAAAAAACAGCGTTACGGCCATTAATGTCCGACGTCGAACGAAAAACAAAAAATCACCTTACGAACAGTGCGCCGTGCCTCATCACATTAGGCCACGTTATCACAGAATAATTAACTCTGCGCAATAAAAGAAAAACTAAAGGACATGCAAATAAAGAAATCATGCTTTCCCAGGTGGTAGAAAAAAGCTCTGTTAAGTGACCATTTGCTCAGAACCAGTTGTCCTCACCATGCCGACACATCTTTTTTAGGGCATTTGTTTAGCCGCAGATTGTGCAGAGTTCAAACTTAGTTATTTTTGTTATTTACAGTACCGTCAAGGCCCATTGGCCGCTTTAGAAGGGGTAGGTAGAATGCACATTAAGAAAAACATCAGTAACAACAAAGCATTGACACGAAAAAAAGAAATTTTTAAGAAATGTTACAGACTTAGCGTGCTACAGGTACACTCCAATAAACGAAATGAAAAACAACAAACACCAAGCAAAGTATTAGTTAAGATATTGTTACTCAACTAGTGTGAAGTATGTAGTCACTAAGGGCCGCCTTGAACATCATTGTGCCTTCTATGCAGGTGATTGAGGAGGTTAGGTGGTTCCACTCGGTACCTGCGCAAAAAAACTCACACAACGCTTTTGTTCGACTAAAGGGAACGGAGACTTCTGCGGGTGACCAATTCTGGAAGACACGTAAGCTATTTTTTTTTAGAAATTCTTGTTTTAACAGTTTGTTCTGAAAGAAAATTTTGCGCTGCAAACAGAAACGAAATATTTTTCGTCTAACTTGTAAATTGTGAGGGCCTAGGCTTGACTTTATTAAAGAAATACTAGCTGCGCTTGAATATTTAGAAACATTGAAACGAGCTGATTGGTACGGTAGTGAATCGATGCTACCTATTAGTGTGTGTTGTCCGGGATTCCATACAGATTAGGCGTACTCTAGCTTCGGTCTGATAAGTGTTTTGTACAGAATTTGTTTTAAGTGTTGCGAGGCCTATGAAAAATTCCTGCGTAGACACAGCCTAGCATTTTATTCGCGTTACTAATGATTTTGGAGATGTGTGCAGAGAGAGAGAGAGAGAGAGAGAAGGGAAGACGGAAAGGCAGGGAGGTTAACCAGACTGAGTCCAGTTTGCTACCCTACGCGTGGGGAGGGGAATGGGGAGTGAAAGAGAAAGAGAGAGAACTTAAGTGTAGGTTGTCTATAGTCGGGCACTCAAGTCCGTTGCCTTCAGGTAGCGAAAAAGCGCTCTAACTGCTTTCTGGGCCAATGAGCTGTGAGGCCAGGCTCCCAAGATCTTCGCTTCCGTGAATGGCCTGTCATCCAGTCTATTCAATGCACACTGGAGAGTCTCACGTTGATTATCGAAGCGAGAACAGTGGCACAGAAGGTGACTGATGGTCTCTTCACACTTGCACTTAGCGCACATTGGTGAATCCGCCATTCCAATGCGGTAGCTGTAGGAGTTGGTGAATGCTACTCCTACCCACAGCCGACACAGCAGTGTTGCGTCACGTTGTGGAAGGTTCGCTGGTAATGTAAGTTTTAGTGATGGGTCGAGACTGTGTAAACGACACTTAGAGTTCTGTGGTGTATGCCAGCAACCTAACGTGATTGCACGAGCAAGACTGCGAAGCTCTCTTGCAGCGTCGACTCTGGATAAAGGTATAAGGACTGTCGGTGAGCCAGCCTGGGCACGTCGGGCAGCGTCATCGGCGAGGTGATTACCAACGATGCCACAGTGTCCCGGCAGCCACTGAAATATGATGTCATGTCCTCGTTCAGATGCGCAATGGCAGGTTTCGTTGATTTGTGACACCAGCTGTTCATAATTGCCACGTCGTAAGCTTCGCAAGCTCTGGAGGGCTGCTTTCGAGTCACAAAATATTGCCCATTTGTTGGGCGGTTCTTTTTCAATGTATTCGACAGCAGCGCGAAGAGCGGCCAGTTCAGAACCTGTAGATGTCGTTACGTGAGAAGTTTTGAACTTGATGACGACCGATTGAGATGGTAGAACAACGGCGCCCGTAGAATTTTCCGACACGGAACCATCCGTGTAAACATGAATTCGGTTAGCATATGAAAAATGCAGAAGTTCCAATGTGATCTGCTTGAGAGCCGCGGTGGTCAGGCTAGCTTTCTTCACTATTCCTGGAACAGCAAGGTACACAGGAGGCTTCTTCAAGCACCACATAGGGGATGGCGTTCTTGTTGCGGGTGAGTGCCTCAAAGACAAAGAGTGCCGGTTAGCCGCAATCGATCTGGAGAACGCTGCCTTGGGTCTTTTCTCAGGCAAGTGAGCGAGATGGTGGTCAGGGACTCTGGATATATGGCGAACATGCGCCCGGAGTGTGTCGATATCTATATAGGTCCTTATTAGGTTGTCTCTCGCGAGGGCAATTGTTGCAACGGTTGAAGCATTTCGAGGTAGCCCCAGACATGTTCGAAGGGCTTGGCCTTGAATGCTCTGTAGGACATGGATGCTAGTTTTGTTAGCATTGGACAGCACTGGTGTGCTGTATCGCAAGTATCCTAGGAAGAGCGTCCTGTATAGTTGAAGCATAGATGCCACGGATGTGCCCCACGTTTTACCGGCAAGAAACCTTAGTATATGGGAGATAGAAGTAAGCCTCTTCTTCAAGTATGAGATGTGGGGGCTCCATGAAAGGTCCCTGTCTATAATAACGCCTAGGAATCGGTGAGTTTTTGCGTACGAAATTGGTTGGTGGTCAATAGAAATGGGGTACCAGGTCATAGGCTTGTGGGTAAAGGCGACTAAGGCGCACTTCTTGGTCGAAATGCTTAGGCCTTGCGCACGCAGGTACGATGATGTTAGAGTCACTGCTTTTTGGAGCCGTGCACGCACCTGGAGACGTGTAACTGCCGAGGCCCATATGCATACGTCGTCAGCATATATTGAGAGGTTTACTGTATGCGGTAGAACGTCGGCAAGGCCAAGGATTGCAAGGTTGAACAAAGTGGGGCTAAGAACCCCACCCTGAGGGACGCCACGATAAGTGTAATGGTCAGTAGTTCGGCCATCTGCACTGTGCACAAAGAAGGATCTTTTGAATAGATAGCTCCGAATCCACCGAAACATGCGTCCACCAATTCCATTATTTTCCAGGGCATCAAGGATGGCTTCATGCGATACATTGTCGTAGGCGCTTTTCACGTCGAGGAATAGTGCAACCGGTATACGCTTGTGGTGTTTTTCTTGTTGTACAGACGTGACTAGATCGATGACGTTGTCAATAGATGAACGGCCTCTTCTAAAACCAGCCATGGCATCGGGGTATACGTTGTGGCGCTCAAGATACCATTCTAGGCGGGTGAGAATCATTCTTTCCATGACCTTCCCAACACAGCTGGACAGCGCAATGGGTCGGTAGGACGCTAGGTCAAGTGGCGACTTTCCAGGCTTCAGTAGTGGTATCAAGCGGCTGGACTTCCACCGCTCAGGAACGACGCCATCAGTCCATGACTGGTTATAACATTCCAGAAGTCTGCTTCGGCCATCTTCACCTAGGTGGCATAAAGCAGCGTAGGTGATGCCGTCTGGTCCTGGCGACGATGAGCGCCTGCATGAGGCCAGAGCAGCGTCCAATTCCTCAAGTGAGAAGGACACATTCAATTCTGGGAAGCGTGTCGCAGGAACCTCACCCAGAATTTCGCCACTGATGGTGACCACACTGCCCGCAGTCTTCACACAGAAGTCTTCGGCTATATCGACCTGTGAGCGGCCTTGATAGAGGGCTAGGGATGAGAATGGGTGTCGTTGCTGTCGAGACGAGCCAAGGCCGCGCACCGTCCTCCATATGATAGACAGTGGCTTGCGGGGGTCAAGTGATTCGCAGAACGTCTTCCACCGTTGTTCCTCCAGCCTGTCCATACGACGTTGGATTTTCTTCTGTATACGTCGAGCGACTCTAAGGTCATGAATTGACTTCGTGCGCCTGTATCGCCTCTCGGCTCTTCTGCGAATGGTTCGAAGTCGCTCAAGCTCGATGTCAAAATCCGTACGTTTTTTAGCGGATGTAAATGTGTACTTAGACGATTCCAATACACTTGTAATGAGATTCTCAATGGTGCCGGTAAATCCTTCTTTGCATGCCTCTTCCACCTTTGTCTTATACGTTGACCACCTTATATATACTTGTCGGGAAGTACAAGAGGAGAAGCTTCCGAATCCAGTGATACTTAAGTAGGTGGGAATATGGTCACTACCATGAGTCTCGATGTCAGAGAACCATCGAACATTTTGATCAAGTTGCCGTGACACCAAGGTCAAGTCTAAGCAACTGCTGTAGTTCGAACCACGAGATGTGTGCAAATGCCAGGAGAGGTTATTAGCTACATGGATATCGATATACATATACGAAGGAAATGGTTCAAGACTAACTTCTTTAACTTTTTAAAGGAAAGCGTTGGATGGTTTAGACTGCCGAGAAACTGCCATTACTTTGGTTGGATTAAGCACCATTTGCCACTTGGAACACCAGCTGCAGATGAGGTCAAGGTCAGTTTCCAGAATGAAAGAGTCCTGTGAATTTCTCATCTTACGGTAAAGGACGCAGTCGCCTGCGAAGAATTTAATTGAAGAGTTAATTGCATTGGGGGGTCATTCATATATATTAGAAATAGAAATGTCCTAAGACGGAGCCCTGTCGTGCAACTGATTGAACTGCGAAATGCTGCGACACTGAACCATTTGAAGTAACAAATTGTGTACGGTTAGTAAGAAAGCATTAAATCGACTTCAGTATGTTAGGATCTATATTTAGGGCATTCATTTTAAGGAGTAGCAGTTGGTGTCGAGCCTTGTGGAACGCCTTGGCCAAGTCATACTTCCTGCGTATATCGGCGTGCCTATGCATTCCTGCAGCTTTTCATATCTGTTTCGCTTCCATTAACGTGTATACAATGCTAGCCCCGGCAGAGCGACTGTCCCTATCCTTCCGTCGCTTCTTTAGTTCAGCTGCTATTTCTGTAGCAAGGTGCAGAACAGGACGAACCTTCCGCTGGCTCACTCCATTGAAGCAAACTTGGTGCAAACTTCATTGCTCCCTGCAAACATTGATTTGTTGAAAAAAAGAAAGAAAGAGGGCAATAAAAGCCAAATGAGACGTCTCCCCAATCCTACCCGGGAGAGATCGCCGGGATCAGACCGATTTTACAGACACCATGGGCAGGACGCGCATCTCGGTTCTTTCGTTAGGCTTCTGTTATTATTATTTTTTTTTGACCCAGTCGTTCAATCGGGCCACCGCAACTTTCGAATGACAACACGCATCACTGCTTTGGGGAAATGCACGTTGAGGGAACGCGCTCAAGAACACGCATTCACACAACGACCCCCCCCCCCCCAAAAAAAAAATAAAGAAAGAAGAAAAGTATAACGACTGAATTGCACAAGCTACACAATCGCCCACAAGCGAACCCAGGGCTATTGCGAGCTGTGTCCATTTTTGTTTTCTTTCTCCTGATTGTCCACATCTCTTCATCCATTTCTGTCTGCGGTCGCGTGCAGAAACCATTGCGCGGGCGCTGAAGGTTTTACGAGCGCCAACGAGAGAGGGCGCTGTACTTTATTTTACGATCACGGCGGTTTCCGGAACGGCGTCCGCGCTCTCCTAATCCGCTGCACCCACCGCAACCCAGGGCTATTTATTCACTGGACTGTACGGTAGCACACTGGTGCAGTTTCTGATCGGGGAACCGGCAAAGAAAGGAACAAGATATATAGTTGAAAGGAATTCGTTGACCGTACTGGAACAAAACGCGTATAAGGGTGAGTAGTGGCGGTGTTAAGCCTTGTTCTTCGGGCCGGACGCAAAACGGTAGGCCGTAAATCAGGGCCTTATGAATTGCGGGAACAAATTTGCTGCTCCCGGCAGTAACACGCTTCCGTGTTCTTTTTTTTGTGCTTTTGGCTCAGGGCACACCACGAATTGATAAAGCCTGTCAAGATGCGACAAGCCTTCAGATAGGGTGCATCGCAGAGAATAGGGAGGATGTAAGGAGATAAGGTAGTTTTGTCTATACGCTTTTGGCTTCATCTGTCGCGACAGCGCCTGATGATGCGCCGAGAACAAATTTGAATTCGCTACGCGTGAGAGAGTGAGACGAGAGCCCCCCTTTTTTTTTTGCCAGCGACACATTTTTTAGTCTTTATTTTTTTGCGTTTCTAGTTTGTAAAATTCAGGAGAAAACAAGATTGACGGAGAACAAAGACTCGCCGTTATAACGCCACCGATCACTTGGGTGAAGATCAACTGTTCAATGGGCTTACATTTCTAATACATCTTTGTTGAATTGTTGCAGCTCTTGTATGAGCGGTGCTCACGTGAAAATCTCGGCAAGTATGCAGATGGCCCAATACGCT
The DNA here is from genome assembly GCF_038994185.2 of Dermacentor albipictus. Classification (NCBI taxonomy): domain Eukaryota; kingdom Metazoa; phylum Arthropoda; class Arachnida; order Ixodida; family Ixodidae; genus Dermacentor; species Dermacentor albipictus. Next base: position 28,060 of record NW_027225933.1, on the reverse strand, counting down.
TTGTGTGCCTGGTCACTGTCCTGGCGCGAGTATACGAGGGAGATTTTTTAACCCCGTAAATCACTCCGGATTCCAGGAAAAATACTTTTTCTTGCTGTTTCTCCAAAAAGCAAAATCCTAAGACACATCAGCACTTCTTGTGAGTTGGGAATACCCATACATTAATGTTCAATTCAACGCCGTTGAGTGGTCCTTCGTGTTACGGACTCTTCGCGAGTGGGCGAGCGCGTTGAGACGCTCGCCGCGTCATGACTTGGCCTTACCGATGCGCAGCTGGAACGCAGGCGAGAGCCTGCGCGGAGAAGGAGCGCGGGGATAACACAGGCCTCTGAGAGGGAGGGTGACATTGGTGCCGCGGCGACGCCCTCACCCCTCTCACGCAATACCGCGGCAGCAGGTGTTCCCTTTCCCCCGCTCTGCTCCGTGCTGGCCCGAGCCGGCAAGTGCGAGCCAGCGTCACGAGCACGCCTTGCCATTCGCCTCGCGCGCCTCACCATTGGCCTCGCGCGCCAGTGACGTGGCGTCGCAGCCCCTATGGGAAGTTTCGCTTTTGGGCGCCTGGAGGAGTATTGACTGTGCTCATCGTGCCATAAAAGCACTTTTGAACTTTTTAAGTGAGACTGGTTTAGGCGATCGCCTCTAGAAGCTGTGAGACGTGTAGTCAGCGCGAAATGTGTTTGCGCAGTAATTTTTTGTGGCAAGATTACTTTTTGTATGGACAAGATTACTCTTACGTGTATAGCGTCTCCAGTGCGCATCCGCATATTGGACAAGGTGTATATGGTATCTCATTGTACCATAACATAATCACCCGCCACCTACCTTTCCCTGTATTTCCCACTTCCCCTTTCCCCAGTGAGGAGTAGCAGGCTAGAGACACGCTCTCCAGGCCGACCTCTCCTCCTTCCTCTTCATTAAAATCTCCTCCTCATCCTCCTCCTTCGCTGCTTCAGACAGCGCCGGATTTTTCGCTCAATGAACCATTTGTCTCATTCGCACCAATAACAAGAGCAAGCTCCTTTATCTACACTGGTCAAAGCAGCCCTGCTCGCATGTTTTCGCTGCCTCTTTTAGGAATAGTGCTCTTTCTTTTTCTCGTTTGAATGCCAAGAGATATATTATTTGTTCATTGACACTGCGATATTTTATAAGACCTTTGCAGGTTCTTGTAAAATGGTGGCCAGAATGGTGGCTAGAGTGTCAGAAACCGACCAGTGATCGCACAAGCGAGTCACTCAGTGAGTGAGTGATCAAGCTAGCGAGCCAACGATACATAAACAAAGAGAGTGAGTGAACTTATGACCGGTTTCGTGAGGGAGTGGAGTTAGTAGATGTGTCACTGAGTTAATCCCCCACTGAATGTGAACGAGTAATTGAATGAGCGAACAAATAGATGGTGCACGCAGATGGGTGGTGAAGGGATATATATTTTCGTTACGCCCTAGAAATTCTTAATTTCCCTTTGTGACATCTTGTTATTGTCACCACAGTAGATAAGGCTAGAATTAAGGGCGTTCTCAAGTATTCTTACCATAGGAGACTACGTACCAATCTAAAATATCCACCAGTCGAAAACATTGCCATTAGTCCTCGTATGCCACTCATCACGTGAACAAGTGGCGATAACCCATTGGCTGCATTTGAATCCCCCAGTGAAGGGAACTGCAGAGCATTGGAAGCGTCGTCGCGCTTAGCGCTTTTTTATCCATCTGCTTAAACAAAACTTTTTTGTCGTTTTGACATATCTGACTCAGGAACCGGATTAATTCCGTATTCAGACTTGAGTGGGACGTGAAACAGAACGCATTTACTGTTTTCCGGGCAGGGAATAAACTTTTTGGTTGGCCGCCTGCCACTTTAATCCAGCACACACTGCTCTCCCTATTTTTTTTTTCAGCGTCGCTCGTTCTTGCGTGGTGTCATATGCAAATTAGGTGGTCTTGCGAGCGAACGTTTCAGCGCCCGCGCAATGCACCCATGGGATGCCGGTGGCGGCGACGTTGACGTCGTTGGAACGACAAATAAAAAATTAAACGAGATCTGAGCCCTTCGGACCAAAGGCTTAAAACAAGAACGGCTGCTCTTTTATATAAATTGCTCATATCAAGAACTACCTATTAGGGATGCTGTTGCAGCTAAACATCACAGGTCTCTTTTATGAAATGTGGCGGCATTCGCATCATCAGAAAATCGAAAATCGATGTCAGTTCGTTGCCGTTCCAGGCTCCCCGAAGCAGAATGAGAACAAACAGAAAAATAATAATAAAACAGTAAATAAGACGCACAAATGCTTAAACATTTGTTTACCGCGTGATGTCAACAAGAAGGGTGTACATTGACTTAAAAAAAAAGGAAGGAAATGTGAGTCATGCAGGTTACTTAGGCTGGCAACGGCAATAATATGGAAGGTGAAGACAGTCGCTCTGTCTACAGTGACGAAGCGAACAGGGCTGCCTGAAGGCAATGTGATGGTTTCATATATGCGAAAGGCCATGATATCATTTGTACGCTTGTTTAAACCCGTAATGAAAATACCTCAGCGCCGATCCTTTATTACAACCTAGATTCAGGTGAACTTAGACTCATTTAGCCAAATGAAATTAGCGTGTCACGTACGTGTCCCATACAGACTGGCCTCCTCTACAAGGACGTGAGACTTTACTGCCTAAAGGAATAAAGGCCTGTCTGTTTTGCTAGACGTACCTTGATGTGGGTTGCACAGACGCTGTAACCAACGTACCCTCTCGACCTGCTTCTCGCTTACCTGAAAGCGTACAGAAGAAAACACAAGGCTAAAACAGGCGACCGGAAAGCATAAACGACATGCAGGTGCCTTCTTCGTACGTTCTGAATGGGTTGTCGCTTTCAGATCCCCGAGAGAGCAGAGCGTGAAAGCACGTTCCGAATGTTATTGGTGTATTAAAGCCTATAGGAAGCCTAAATGCAAGCGTTGTTTGCATGCAGGCTCGCCAGTAAAGCCCCATTAAGACACGACCATGTGTTTATCAGGCGCCGCTACCCTCAGTGACCCCCCTGCCCTAGTACCACAGTTACGCGCGCATAGAATCTCTACCTTTAAGTCGTTTCCCTTTTAGTATACAGTCATATAAAACTCTCTAGGCTGGTGTTATGCCCGTATTTCGCTCCACAGACTCGGCTTTGCAAAGCCTTTCTCTGGAGACCCATGAAGCGTGCACGTCGACTCAGACCGGATCGAGCTCTGGAACTCTGGAGAACAAAGTGGGAAGTGGACGATAGGACGGATGCGCGCACGTTACCGGCGGAAACAGGGTGGCCACTAAAAGCATCCCCTTCCGGTCCCTTCGCCCCCTTCCTTCTAATTGGATTTATGGCGCGGACAGACCACCGCACTTTAGGCGCAGCTTTCTCGACGCTGCAGATCTCGGCGCAGGATCCCAATGCCACTCGCGTGCCTGCAGTGTACGACACCGAGATGTATACGAAGGCATAGAGGGCTGAGATGACCGAGTGAAAGTTCGAAGCTGGGGTCGGGTTGGGGCCCTGCGCGTCGCTGACGTTCCCGGAGGCTAAGCGTTGCTCCGTAGTTTAGCTGCCGTCGGCAGTTGATCTCAATTGGCCTCGGGACAAACTGGCGCTAACGTTATTGTAGTTGGAGATAATGAGGAACTCGTAAAAGCACCTGAACCGTGCTCGGTGTATGCAGATCTGCATTGGGGGGGTCGTGGTCATTGAGCGGCGTCGGACGCTAACTTATAATGCAGCTCGTTTGTATGCAGACGCCCATCGTCACTGAGTCAAGACTTTCTTCAGCAAGGGGTCAGGAAGCTGGGCCTGCGAATCTTCTGGGCATTCGAAGACGGGAAGGGAAATGTATGTTTTTAGCGAGTGGATTAAGCGCGGGTTTTACCCCCCCCCCCCCCCCCCAAGGCAAGGATTTGCGAATTGCAAACAGCGCGGAAGTCGCTTTGCGTTATAAAACTTCATGTTTATGGAGACAAACAAGTTCCCGCGTTGTTTTCGGAAGTAAACTTTGCATAACTAAAGCAATTCCGGTAATCGAGCGTGTTCGCGAGAATTGGGAACCTATGGGGAAGTTATTTACACACATCTGAAGTCGCCATAAATTGTTTATGTCTACTCAGAAAAATGGCATTGAAAACTCTTGATAACCGCTCTACATCCTGCGCAGGCTCATGTGTTAAAAGTGGGCAGGTGAGCGTTTATTTTTGTGTCCTTTTTTATAGCTTTCTCTTGAACTTTCACTGACATCGAACTCTTAAGGTGAAGTTAGCAAAGGTATATATGCAACGAGTATTCCTTTTGCGCAAACCTTGGTCTTATTCATGTCCGTTAATTAATACGCCACTCAATGAAAAGGCAGCATAACATACGCACACCAAAAAAAAACTTGAAAGCACCGATAGAAGAAGAAATCATTAGGCAGAACACGTCCCAGCGAAGCTGTCCTAGTTTTCGAAACCACTCATGTGTTTTCATGTATTCAGATACAGATTACTCATGTGTTCATATACACAAATACGCGAGAAGCCTGAAGTGCTAAAAATTGCACTGGACAGATGAACTGACTTCAGCTATTTTTATATCACAACTTCCTTCTTGCAGGCATCTTTGTCCAATATATCTTCTCCTTTCTCTCTTCTTTATGAGCTTCTGTGATGTTCATAGCTCTATGTAACAATATTACTCTGGAGTCCCCTTAGTGATTCCTGAGGCATAGCGCGATGCTGCAGATCAGTGGCATAAACGCTTTTATGCGTATCGTTCACCTCTGCGCGCCTTTACGTCTTGGACTACATCGCAGTCCCATGGCTGCCTTTTCATGTCTTTGTGAGCTTTCATGCCCACAGTAGCTCGACGTGGCATTCACGAATTTAAGAATTCATTCCGAATCGGAATTCATTCCTTGAGGTAAGAGCGGCTGCTAGTAAATGAGCAGGCAGTTCTTTCCTTACTGCCCTTGGTCCATAGTACCTTGAAAAAGCCTCTCAGCCATTACTGCCAAGTGGAATGATTGTCCCTTTTCGGTGAAGAGAACACTCGGTGAGTGTTTCTGACGGAGATCGACACAAAAGGCCTTTGTTGCATTTGTTACCATCTCGAGTCTAAGACTCTAAGAGTTCTAGCGCGCAGCTCCGCACTTACATACACGCCTCCTCCTTTTCATTTCTTTTCCTTTTTTTGTTAGCCATTCTCTCCTTCTACCACGTTCACTCCACTTTGCCCAAGCACAGGGTAGCTAGTCAGTATTTTAGTTGGTTATTCTTCGTGTCTATCCCACTCTCCTTCCTCTTCGGAGTCTGTGCGTAATGTAAAGTACATAAGAATCATAAGTAAATAAGAATCAGTACTATTATGCAATGTTCCATTTTAAGGCATGATGAACAATTAAAGTCCCAACTGGTGCTGGTGCTACAGCAACAGTATGTTGCTTTTAAGACAAGATTATATATGACACATCATTGTAATTATCCCAAATGATCTCTATATCAATTGCTGAAACAAGGTTATCGAGTTGGACTGTCTGTGCATTTTTTGGCTGGCAATTAAATATGCTCGCACAGAGTGAGTTGAGTATCCACAGTATCATGCCAAAGATTGTAATTTATTTTCTTTAATACCCATTTAAACGTCTTTCTCATGCTCCTGAATGAATGGGTCATTGGGCATAACTTCAACAGAAAGCAGATGGATTGATTGTACTGATATGGTCACTTAGTGTCTTACAGGTAATGAGGCCTCTTGGGCACGCTAACACGTTTTCAAGTTATGTATACCACATGAGCACCCGAAATAGCACGCGAGCACTTTGTGTCATTGCACGATAGATATTCACCTTCTAGGAAACAAAACAGAAACTATAGTTCGAATCAATGCTATCACAGTAAATTATTTAGGGCGCTCTCAAATATGAAACTTTTTTCTAGGGTTTCGAGGTTCAGGACGTTTAGTTAACGCAAAAAAAACAAACAAATTGAATAAGAAATGCCATGTCAGTATACTTGACTTTCATTTTTTTTTTATAAATGGGATCGATTTGCCTCAACTTTTCATGAGGTGATAGGTTTTAAAAATATATTTAACAGATATTCACTGGATACTTTGTATGACATATAACAAGACAGCATACATATGTGGTCATTTTAAAATTCCCTGATTTTTGCCAAGCTTCTCTGGGTATTTCCATGAAAATTTTCTGGCAATCTATGACACTCGCAACTTAACTGCAATAAACAAAATATTGTGGTGTAATGCTTGCCAAGTAGCGCCAGTCCTTCCGAATGCTGTATTACAAACGAAACGCGTAATTCGCATGTACGGGTGTAAAATAATATAAAATCAATGGTATGGGTTCAGTCAATTTAAGGGGACGAAAGCTCGAACGGCATGACAAGTTGTGACACGTTTGCGTCTGCTGCATCTACGGACATTGACGGACAAAATGTACGTAAGAAAAAGAACGGAACAAAAACTAAAGTTCAGAGCATTAACCGAATAGCGTTTGCTATTTCATTGGTATTTGATTTGGAGGTTCACAGCTCGAAATTCTTGCGCATTCGTGTCTCTTCGTATATGAAAGTGAATAGACCTTACTGGACTTTGAATGGATAGACCGGTGCAAGCGAAGATTGTTCCGCTTCATACGACGGCATTTGAGCCACGCTTGTATAATGACACCAGTCCCTGAGGAAACGCACCGAGTAGATAATTTTTCTCAATAATTTTCAGTTATTCACTCTTGAAAGCAGTTAGGCAGCCTATATACGAGCTTGTTGCCTGGATTTAGGTACACCTATTTTTTTATTTGCCAGGTGCACCACGTTTGCATCCCTTTAAAGTAACGTGTGGCACTGCTCTTGTGCACATCTATCATTCGCTGAAGACAACTCACTGCATAGGTCCAAATTGTCATTGCGTCTGTGCACATGATAACTGAGAAGAGTTGTTTTTCGCATTAAGAAACAAGATAGAGAGAAATTAAGATAGATAGAAATAGAGACGCGCAGGAACAAACCGCGTACACTATACAGAGCGGTAGGTAGCGGCGTTCTTGAAGTCTATATACGTGACAGCCAAACTTCTCGTTGGGTAGGCGCAAGAAACAACAGAGGTGATACGAGCGTGTGTGTCCGGACCTATTGTCGCACTGACCACCAATCAGGACAATAAATATATTCGTACCTTTGTTCAAGAGAGAGAGAGAAAATGACAAAGGAAAGGTAGGGAGGTTAACCAGGACTGAGCCCGGATGGCTACCCAACACTGCGGAAAGGGAAAAGGGGACGGAAAAATTAAAAGAAGAAGAGAAAGTCTACTGGGTATATCGTTCGGTCACTCAGTCCGGATCACAGACGCTGACTCAGTCCAGTAGCCTTCAAATATCGCAGCAGAGCTTTTGTGGCCTTTTGTAGCTGCGATATGCGAGGCCATGGTCCCAAGATCTTCTTCAAGGTGAACGGTGTTCTGTCTAGCTGATTGAGAGCTGTGCAGACGTCATGTCTTTTGTTCAAAATTAATTGTCACGTCTGTGTTGTGCGCTAAACAGCTACGCTGGTCATCCATCTTCACAGAGTGGAAAGGATAATGATTTATTTTATTGACCCACACACACGCACACACGCACGAACACAGACACACACATGCACACACACACGCACGCACATGCCGTAGGAGCCATAGAAAACGTCTGAGTGAATAAAAGAGAAGCGCGAGGAGTGACCAGCACAGGTCATGCATTAGCGCCTCCTCCGTGGACATAAATGCTGGGTTGTCACGTCAACCCCGCCGACATCTGACAGCTGGTGGTTCTGGACACTGATTTATGTCCACAATGGCAATCTTTTTTATTCCCGGTTTTGCTTTCAGTTTAATACTGTCTTTTTCGTGGCGACAGCCCTCTGGGACATCTCTGACGCTCCTCACGTCGCTTTTGTGCACAAGCCACACTCAGAATCATGTCCGTGCGACGTTTCAAGTGGGATGCAACATTTTGTTTCACGGAGACGTCCGCCCATCTGTCAAAGAAGCGGCGCTTTTTGAACCGACGTTTATATCTCTCATCGCTTCTTGATTTCGGGTGATTCGTGTTGAGAGAGGCGCGTTGCCGCATACATATTTCATGGGCCGATTATGCTGCCGCTCAGTTCCCGGAGCTTATCTCGAAAGAGACGTTGCTGAACGTTTGAGAGAAGCGTCGTTCGGTGCATCTTTCCCTGAAAAGATCATTGTCCCCGCATCTTTGTCTCATCCTCTGACATGCTAGCTACACCTATGTGAAACAAACAGACTCTGAAGCACGAGAACGCATAGGGGAAATTACACATTTTCTTTATTTGAAGTATAGAAACAATAACAGAAAGGGAAATAAATGTGGGCCACAAAACAACTTAGCACGGGTGAGTGCAGAACCCAGACCTTCTGCATTACACGTACACTGTAATGTCACCCTTCACCCGTGCAGAGTGTAACCCACCGGGTGACACTCTCTCGAGGAAGTCGCGCCATATGCGAACTTTGGAGAACTTTTACCTAGTCCCTCTGTTGCGTGTGTATGTTTGTGTGTGTGTTTGTGTGCTTCTCTTCTTTACCCTCCGGTCTTCTATTATCTCTTCCTGCACCTTTTACTTCCGTATTTCTACCAACTTTCTTACATCCTGCCTTCAACATATCTTCATTTCTATATTTTATCCCCTACTTTCTGATATGCAGGAAGGTATTGTGCCCCCTTTCTGGCACTTTTTAGACTGTTTCTACTCCTTTTGCCTTTGTGTTTGCGTCTAGAATCCTAACAACATTGAAAAACGCAACACAAAAAGTGAAATGCAAGCGACAGTGAGCAGCTTTCTTGCTTAGGGGACATTTGGCAACGGTTTCCATGTAGAAACTGTAATCGATTATTCAGGGGTGCGGGACTTGGGAGCCGAATAGCTTGACAAGACAGGGTGCGTGCCTGCCTCGGCTAAATTCAAGTGACTAGAAGATAACCTTTATTCGCACCTCTGTTTCTGCCCGCGCAGGTTGGTTATGCGTGTAGGACGTGTCTATGTTCGACATGACCATTATTCTGCTTTTTGTTCTCTTCTAAAACAGGTCGTTTATCTTCTTCTAAAGCAGCGTAGGACCGGCGCAATGCGCATAAACCTAGGTGAATGAGGGCAACGGGACCCCAGAAAGAGTGAAGCTAGAAAACTGTTGCAACACATTTTCAAAATGGGAGACGCCGAACGTAGCACTGGTATTTTCGGACATCTGTAGGCTAAAATACGCCTGTTTACTACCCCGTTTTCCCGGCCCATCGTAAAATGGCCAAAAATATTCTCCCGCACGCTTCAGGGACTCGCCCTCTTTTATACAGACAGCGATGACCACGTAGCAAAGTTCATGACCTGCAAAAGTTTTGTGCTGAAGATTCTCAGATTGCTGGCCGTGACCACCTACTGGCGATTAAAGCCCTGTCTCGTTCTGGGTAATCCTGTTGGTGGCTTCTTCGCAAGCTTCTTTTCCGCGCCTAATAGAGAGGGCGTGCTCTACGAACCACTGTCCACTTAGTGGTCATACCGAGCCCCCGTCATACAACCCTGAGTGCTCGCCGGTGGTCGGAGACAACTGCGGGTCCAGGACGGGACCGGACGGTGGGAGGAACGCAATTTATGACACGCGACCGACACGATCAGATTATGGCGCAAGCTGTGAACGAAATAAGATATGAACACTGTCCAAAACGAAGCGGAAAGGGGATTTGACAAAGTAGGACTGGCTGTCCGGATGTCGCAATAATCTGTGACGGGCGATGGTCATCTGGAGGAGGAAAAATACGTTGCGGGATTCCCCTGACACGGTTGCAGTGGCGGCGGTGAATCAGGGAGTATGGGAGGGTGTGGTAGCGGACACGACTTTTGTGAATGGCGCTGTGGGATGCCTAAGCGCAAACTGTGCATTGTTGGCGGTCAAAGCACAGGGGAGCAGCGAGGCCAAAGTTTATCGTCGCTGGACAGCAGTTGTACGAAACAGCATCGTCCATTGTAGGTCAAGCGTCCACTAGGACGCTATAATGAAGTATGTTTTTTTCTGTTCAGTTCATTTTTATTTTTTGCGTTGTTGTTGTTTGACGATCCTAGTCATTGTGGTTACGCAGTGTAGTTTGGTGTCAGTAGGAAGGGCAAAAGGGAGAACGTGTAACAACAATTTAAAGAGAACTATCCAGAACTGGAGTTGGCTCGTAATATAATATTTATATGCCTTGAGTATCAGCTATAGTGCGAGCGTTTCTATTTCTCGACGGCGTATTCGAGGGTCATGCAGATTATTGATGCTTAAGAGACATTTAATTCTATTTATTTTACCTTCAAGTACTTCATTAGAGAAAAAGGAGGGCACTTTTCAAAAAATACAAAGCACGATAAAATTATTTTTACGTAAATGTAACTATTTCAGAAATCGAAAGCGCAACAAAATCTAGCAATGAAACTTGAAATGAAGCCTAAACCAGTGATTTAGTAAGAGGCAGAATGTAGCAATGGGAGATACTGGTGCAACCTTGTTAGATTACTCAGGGGCAATTGGATTATTTATAGAAACATTAAAGCCACACGAAATCTCAATGGCAGCTACGAACGACCAGCTGTATCATTGAGCTAACCGTTATTTTCACCTCTGTCACAGACTGAAGCGATGGGCTCAAATCTCCAATATTATGCAAAGGCGTTTTGAATATATTTGGTGCAATGTTATTCAAAAGTGTTGATCACTATTGAAAAAGCACACTACTTCAATAACGTGCAAGCAGAAATCCTCCTATTACGGCCAAGCAAAATTCCTCTTTAATATGACCCAGCTTTCGCAAGCTTGACTAAAACAATCTTCCATAACATTATGTAAAAATTTAACTAGAGTAGAAATATTTTACTCGCAGCCATAAGTTTTTTTACCGGTAACTATAGACGCACTGTGCAGCGCATGAGGTATGCCATAAAGCAGTCAAAGGTGCGGACACTCTACAAACATCCTGGCGTACACCAGGCCAAAAGTAAACGGTGTTCAAAGGTGGATTTCTTTTTCAGCGATTCTAACATAAACATTGTATATATGTAAGTGCTGTTAAAGCAGCCCGAGGAAACGTATCACGGTGACAAGATGTGTCGTCAAAAACCCTGAAGCAATCGATCTGCTACCTGCTGCACCCAACCTCGAAATTAATCTCCCCCCCACTATCGCATGACAATAAACGAGCTTCTTCAATCTGATTTCGTAGATAATGCCCTCCTTTTTTAAATATGAAAGACAAAAGAAACTTCATCAAAGTAAAGGTTGAAAAGTAATCTTTTCGGATGAAAGATACGACATTTCCGGGCGTTTACATAACCGTAGCACGTGATATAAGTTTAATGAACTCCCTACTGTTCTACAGGGAGCGATCTAGCTATGATTGAACTGTTCGATTCCCGAAGAAAGCGTTACTCCCGCAGTGCGGTTCGTCCCGTCTTCCCACTCAGGCTCACTCTGGCGGTTCGTTCCAGCACCGCGCTAAAGCCCAACCTCATGTCAACCCCAGAAGGGTTGTAATGGCATCGCTCATGCTTAAGTGGTTCGCATCTGAACCTCATCGCTTAAAGACGGGGTTTCGAAGCATCCACTTCCGTTTCTCCAAGTGAGCTTGTACGTCTTATAGCGCAAACGCTTCCTCTCTATTCGCGTGTACGCCAACAAGGGCAGAGCATTCGTGCGAGTAAGGGCTTGAAGAATATGATCGCTGTAGAGGAGTGGGCCAAACAAACGACCCTATCCTCCGAAGTTCCCGGATGGCTGTCGCTGTGCCACATGTCAAAATCTTGCCATACCCCATGCCTCTGAGCAGCATGGAATTTCTTTGAGTCGCAGAGCTCAGCATTCCAGCGCCGGGCGAAATCTGTCGCACAATATGTGATTACGCCGGCGTAAAGTCAGGTGTTCCGTACGGTTCTGTTTGGAGCAAACACACTCAGGAGAGCGTGGGCAATGTCTTTTCGTGTTGACGAAGGCTTAAGTCACCGACGTCTTTAGACCGAAGTGTCTTCGTTTGCGTAGGGGGCACTACGTGGTGGTGGACTAGCCGAGGAGAGTCGCAACTCTCTCTTGCTGCTCTTTTGAAGTCCACCATTTGCCTTTTGCCACTCGCTTCGCCTGCATTTCTTCACCTTGGCGATGGCCTATCGATAATCGGAAGAGTGCGATGCCAGTTAAGCTTTTCAAAGAGTGCTAGTGAGACAGCGAACGCTGTAAAATAGGGTGTTAAGGAGAGATTAGGTAACAAAGTAACTCAAATACACTGTTAGGGATTGTTAGAGTATTGTTAGAATTGTTAGCACTGTTAGAATTGTAAACAAATCGGTGGAAGAATAGGAATGAACGTAATGAAGCTAAGGATGACATGGCAGCGAGTTTCATCATACATCAAATTGCTGTCCACCCAACTGCCGAAGTGCTTTTACACATCGCAGTCCTCTACCTACTACGACGGATGACAGGTCCAAACACGCAATTCAGACCGAGGTCGGTCCAGAGCTTAGAAGAAAAACATACCGCCGAATACGTTGTCTACACTACACCACTTACGACAAGCACTAATCCACTCGCCTATTAAGACGTCGTTTCACAAGTAGTTCGCTGGTTTTGTTTTTTGTTGTTGTTTTTTCGCGTGTTTCTGAACATTCCATGTATGCGACCGTAATATTCTCCTGCCTCGTCTTCCTAGTTACACAGCGAGAATCGTTATACCGGAGCTCCCTGCAACAAAAATGTCTCGGGCTTGTGACTTCGCCTGCAAGCGTGTCTCTCTCAGCGGGCGGCCAATAGTGAAACAGACCGCGGCCAATGAGCGCCCTCTTTCCGCTCCCGCGCTCCCTCTGGTGTCCAGCGCCCCTAGGCCGCTAATCGATCGCCCTGCACTTCGCCTCTCCCCTCTCGGTCAAAACTCGGTCTGCGAGCAGCCGTGTCCCGTGGGGGAGGGGAGGATGGCGGGGAGGAGGCTTATCAAATTAGTGCTGACACGGCTAGCGAAGCCGAGGCTCTTTAGACGCCTTGCTGGGTTGCGATTGTGTTGCACGCTCCCCCACCGACACTCTGTGTGAAGGCCTGCCTCGCTGCCTGTTGCACCCGGCAGCCTCTCTCTCTCCCGCCTTCCTCATCGCACTGTTGCTACCGCGTTCTTCGTTCCTTTGTACGAAAGGAAACAGCCGTTTTTTTTTTTCGCAATGAGTGTAAAAGGGCGGTGTGGACACCGTAGACGGCGGAGCATTGAATGGGGGCCGCAACGTCTTCGTAGGTTTATTCCGACCTGCAATAGGGGACGCTTTGTTTTTTGGTACCTAATTCTAATTTCCATTTAATTATTCATTATTTGTTTCTAAATACGTTCTAATTTTTAGTATCTGTAATGAAGCAGCCATTATCGTTTGGTTGAACAACATGCCGAAGAGCAATATATTGTTTAAGGCTAAAGAAGGGGGGAAATACTGTACGACAACACAGCAGGGCATCTCTCCCGGTCTCTCTCTTCTTTCATCCTTTTCTTTGTTTTTGTGTATGTGTGCCATGATCCACAGTTCATCCCCGTGAATGTGCTTTCTACCTTCCTTTCTTTCTCTTTCCTTTTTCTTTGTGTTTCTTTCTTTCCTTAAAGCATTTGAGATACGTACGGAAAAGGCTTACCTCCGTGTCAAGTGTAGCAGGACCGTAATTTCGGCATCAAATGACACAAGTCAGGGATGTGGTAGATAGTCAAATGCTTTTTACCACACGTTGCAGTGCGGCCACTCCTCAGGCAGGAATGATGGCTTCATCTCAAATAAGAAAGAGGCTGTCTACGCGCCGTTTGCCAGTAGGCTGGGATTTTTTATCTTGATTTCACAGAGAGTATAGAAGCAGTTATAGCTGACAGAAATCATCAAGGCCCCTCCGTTGATTTGGCGTTTCCGATTTGGAAAAAACAGATACCATTAATCATGTTATGGACGGTTAGAATAAAAAGATTTTTTTTATTTTTACTTCTACGTGTTCCAACATTTCTTTTTCTAAATTTGGCTAGTTATCTCACTTCGAAGCTTTATTTACTCAGATAACTAGAGAAGAAAGAAAACACGGGCACGTAGTCGCAACTCTGTAACAGCACTGCATTATGCGAATAAAATTTTGAAAAAAACAATTTACAACTTACTTTCTTAGTTCACTAAATAGTTTTAACTGGTGGCATTAAATCTAGCGTGTCAAAATAAGGAAATCTCATCTCGTGTGACGCAAATTAAACCTTGCGCAAGATAACCGCTGGAAAGATAGAAGTGTAATGATCACGTGGTTGCAAGAGGGCAATAGACAATTTCAAATTGGGGCCATGTGTGTAGTACTGCGGCACTTACCATGAGGCCTTTGCTCACTGTCAGTGGCAGTGAATGATCTACTGAGCAGCAGAACCACCTCAAATTTACTACTTCTAGTCACACTGAACTTATGCAAAATTTTTCGTAAACCGTCGTGCTGCGGGGTGACCTATAGTGGCTTTGGCGCATCGCTACTAAGCCCGAGAGCGCATGATTAAAATTCCGGCCGCCGGGCTTAAAATTCCGGAGTCTTTCGCTACGGTGGGCTTCCCAATCACATTGTGGCATTGGCACCTAATGCCCAATAATTAATTTGAATTTAATTGCCTCATGCCAAAATGACACCGTAAAGCTGATATGCTGTCGCATCATTATATATACATTTCTAGTATACTATTAACGAAAAAAAAGCTAAACACTAAGCAATATACTGCCGTAAATGGAGGCTACGTTGGCTTTCACGAAAGACAGTTCGCGTTTTTCGATTTTCCGTGGCCATGCAACTTCTCTGGAGAACAAAGATAGTAAAACCTTCGCTGTGCGTGCAAGCTCTTTCCTATATACGTCTCATCTACGGGTGTGCACAAGCCAGTCGTAATGCTCAGCAAAGACAACAGCAATAGCATCACTGGGAACAATCCGCTCTTGTAATAATGGTGCAGGATGTACGAGCAACATATCTGCTCACAAACAGCAAGTACAGAGAAGACAAATGCGCTGGCGAACGCTGAAGCTACTCAATAGTCCCCACAAATTCGGAGAATCTCCTGCGCGTAAATGCGTCCTTGTCTCGTCTTCCGACTAGGAGAAGCCGCGCGAGCCATTTGCTGCGCTGTCGGAGGTCGACGGTTATCGGTATTTATGACGAGTATTACCAACTCCAGTACTCCTAAGCTATAATAATAACACGCCAGCTCAGCGACAGTCTCCGGGGAACTGTCGCACCCGAAACATTTAGATAATCTGATTTCACTCCACCCGGCCTCTACACTAGGTGACCGTCCTTACAAGCTCAGCGAGACGGGTGCATTTTTTATTGTTTTTGCACGCTTCCCTAAAATAAGAATAGAAATAGAAAAAGGCCTGAAAGAAGCGCGTTTTTTTTTTCTAGGGTGCCACATTAGGTTTGAAAGCGATAAGAACCACATGTGCGGAGCATGCACGTAAAAATTCAGTAAGCTGCTCAGTTCCTTGTCTTGTACAGGCCTTATGGATGTGCTCGACTTAGAACAATCGCAGGCTTGAAATCGCTGATCATTTACGTAATTGTGTTAGCGAGCTTAGATTGACGGGCATGTTTTACAGCGATGCTGAGAACGGACAATGCTCCATTAGCAACACCGGATGGCTGCGTTTTTAAGGAAAGTGTGCGGAGCCGTTGTTAGACAATGCGATTCTGTTGAGTCACCTGCTAACGTTATGGGCACCTATAACAAAACAAACTTCACATGGATAATAGTGGCTTCAAGTTTTCGTTACGCATTCGTTGAGCACAGTAGTGTTTTGATTACGCATAATTCGAAGACAATTTCTGAATATTTTTCTGCGAGAGCATATATGAATGAATGGCGGCTGCCAATTTCGGTTGGCGTCGCAGTGATACTTTAGTGGCATTGTGTGTAGGTGAAGATAAATCTGTTGTCCTGTCTGCGCCAGTTCTCTTGCTATATATCTTTGGTCACAACTGGACAGTGGTCTGGTCATGACGCCAACGGCTTGTATGGTCCAGCGTAAGAGTTGAGCGTCCCGAGTCTGCTTGCGGACAGCTGTCAGACACTGTGCTGCGTCGGTCATCAATCAGCGAAATTCGCAGCTGCCAAAAGATTTCTGCTGGTCCGGCACCTTCTGCTCCACCACCGGCTAGCTGGTGGTCAGTTGAGGTGACCGGCTTCTCATTTGCTGCTTTAGTGTCCTTTCTTTTTCTTTTTTTAATGTCGAGGCGTGAAAAAATAGCACGTGCACAGTCAGTAGCATTTCCGGTGGCCGCCCCCTCCCCCTTTCAGTAGTGACCATACGGGTACATAAACGCTCGTCAAAACGTTCACCTTCTTTTTGTTGCTGCTGTCCGGTTGCAAGTCCCGGTGGCAAGCTGCCCTCTTAGTTTCTTTTGTGTGTGTGTATTTTGCGCAAACGGACACAATTGTCCATTGTCGTTAGATGTCCCTGTGGAGCTTCGGAGCAATGGTTGTTCTTCTTTCTTACTATGACAGCAGTTAGAAGTTTGCAACAGGCTATATGTAGTGCGTGTCAGTTCTTTTCAGCAAGCGCTCATAACCATGCTGTCATCAAGACAAAGTAAAAAGAAAAGAAAGCTTTGTGGCGCACCACCGTGACTTGGATTATGCCGCTGCGCTAATATGCACTCGCAATGGGGACGGTCTTAGAACCACCAAGCTTATTGACTCTAATTCATTTGTGCGTGCTGTTGAGTGCCGCACGGAGTCTCGGTATCCCTAGTCACAAACGACTACAACGGAGCCATTGTAGATGTTCAGTATCATAGGCATTTATGAACACAATTAGATGCCCATTCAAAATGAAACCAGTGAACGATAAGCGATAACTAATCAATTTAATAGCAAGAGAACAACATTAAGAGTACTACAAACGAAGTGCAGTGTCAATGAAAAGACGGCATTGTCTGCTTCCTCGAATAAGCTGCTTCTGAGTTATGCTAAAGGAGTCCTAATGTAGGGTAAGAAAACTGGTACATTTAATTTTTTTCCTGCTTATCATTAGTGTACAGAGACATGATGAACGTATGTTCATCAGCTGCGTGTTTTAGGGTTCCAAACACAGAAGTTGTGTACCTGATTGCACGCAACATATCTGTTCTATTAAACAGCAGCCATAAATAGCGCGACACAGGACACAATAAGAAGAACCACAGGACAGAGCACTGACTGACATGTTTAGAAATGTGTGCCAAGCAGCCCAACTGAAGGCATTGCCATCATAGCGATGTTCACTAACTGTGACACTGCGTATACTTGAATAATTACCCCAGGAAGAAGAAACACGAAGGAAAAGTGGCGTTTTCTAAAAAGCCTGCATATTTCTACAGTACAGTGTGAAAGATATCACCCTAAACGTAACTTGAAATTTTCACGCAGGTGTCATTAGCCCAATATATGCGTAACGTCATGCGCTTTTGCTGTCCCAATCGACTTTCTTGGACACTGCCAAAAACGCCCTCCTCCCAATATATAAATAACTACGGTTTTTTTTCTTACTGTTGTCTTTGGGACCATATCTTTCCACTCTGCTCACGCAACAGCATGAATCACAATAATCAGAGATGATCAAACTTGCCGCCAATACGACTCCCATCCTAAAGTTGTCAATAATACGGGCAATCCAGAAACAGGCTACCACACGCAACTGCCCCCTAAAACTATTAATTACCCCAACTGCCAACACACAGACAAGCTATTTTTTCAGCGCAAGTATAACTGTCAGGACACGTGATTCGCTTCGCGAAATGAAGAACTTCTAAAAAAAAAAGAAACAGCAGAAAAAGCGCCACCAAACGAGCTAAGAACAATTCATCACCGGTCCTTTTGGATGCCATCAACCATATGTGTTGGCCGAAACGGTGCGTAGAATAAAGATGTTCGCGCGAAAAGGGAAACAATCTCACCACGCCGATACGACTCTCTGTGTTTTCGAAAATGGACGGGAAGGAAGCCCTCCCTCCCCCCTCCCCCCCCTTGCTGGCAAGGCGCTCTCCGTTAACGCTGCCAGAACATACTTTGGTTTTATTTCTGCGCGTGTGTTCACATGTGTATACTGTATGCGTATACGTCTTGCTTCTGTTGGAGCCTGTCACGTGGGCATGTGCCGTGTACACTCTACAGCTCTCCCGGTGTCTTGTCGCTGATAAAAAAAAAGTGGGGTGACTCCGGCCACTATCTATCTTTTCGCTGTGTAGGGAACAGCGGAGACTCTTTTATTTCTTTACGCTGGTCTTTGCATGGGTGTATGTGTGCGCGTCCGGTGTGACCCAGGTTCGGGAAGCGAATGTACGCGCGCGGTGCTTTAGACTCGCTCCATTATACTCCTCGCGAAGCACGTGGCTTCGCGACAAGCACTCCCCACTCCCCCGACCTTCGAAACGCCCCGGCTCGACTTACTTCTATCTTTTTCAACCGTATTGTATACGGTTATAGAGTGTGAAAGCGTTCTCGAAGAACGTGTCGTAGTTAAATTTGTTCCTTTGCTGAAATGCACGTTGGCTTGTTCGGTAACACGTTTTAAAAAGAAACAGCTTGCGTTTGTACTTGAGAGAAGTAGTTGCACCGTGAAAACAAAGGAACCTTAGTTGAGTGTATGTATTTTAGTTTGCTTGGGAATGGTTGATTTATCCGCTGATTGATTGGTATATTGATGGAGTTTAGTGTTCCAAAAGTATTCTCGGGCTGCGGGAGACGATTTGCAGGCGAGGAATAGAGGAGGAGGGATAACACAGGTTTAATTTTGACGATCTTCAGGTGCTTCAACTGAGCATAAGCACAGGAGCGTTAATGGAGACTTTAGAAAATGCCTACACTGTTGTCTGTGTAGTTTCTTAGAAGATGCCTTTCGATGACAAAGAAAGAGTAAAATAAGAAAGAAGGCTGACTTTAATAGTGTAATCAGATAAAGGGGCCGTAGGAAATTGAATTTAGCATCCCTAAAGCATTTCTTCACTTCTCGTAAACGACTTTTATATACTACTTAATAAACGCACCTGACTCACATTGCCGAGAGAGTTATTAAGCTTAGACGTTGCTATGTACCAGCTGGCTTATTTGTCTTGTTCCAGACAAATATACTTTACTGGCGTCTCCTAGAAATTCTCTGTGGGACCTACGGTATGACCTCAACGTGGTTCAACAAGTACAGACAACGCTTCTATAGCAGCAATAAATACTTCATAATATCCGAATTACTACCGTGGTTCTGCGAAATCGGGAAAAATTATGGTCTGTATAAATGTGCAAGCCATAATCGGTCAAGCTGCTCGCCACCCTAACTTGACATGTAAGGGAAATGTCACACTTCGCAGCGTAGGGACTTTCTTAACCCCACTAAAATTCTGTACCACAGGCGGGCGCAGAGGAAGTTCAAATATATTTGGAAAAAAAGGAAAAAAAAACAAAGAAGGAAAGGAAAGCGTTTTAGTGCATTTTAAGGATGGGCACCTCTCTTCTCACGGTCGAAAAGTCATTTGAATCGTTTGTAAAGCAGCGATGTCGGGGCACAACGGGGAACCCTCTGACATGCCAAATAGGAGTTGGTAGGTCGGTTGGTGGTTGGTATGGAAGAGGGGGGGAGGGGTTGGCTTTAAGTGTGCAGGGCATTTTCCAGTATAGAGAGCTGCTGTGCGGTGACGACAAAAAAGAACACGCGGGTTTTCCCTTCCTACATATAGTTTGACGTAAACCGGCACGCGTTTTCACTTTCACGTTGGATGCAGAACGATCGCCAGGAAGTTTGATAGAGGGTGTGCGTGCGTGCGTGTGTGTATGTGTGTGTGTGTGTGTGTTTGTGTGTTTGTTTGTGTGTGTGTGTGTGTGTGTGTGTGTGTGTGTGTGTGTGTGTAGAAGTGTGCGTCTGCGTGTGTGTGTGTGTGTGTGTGGTGGGGGGGTAGAGTGGAGTGATTGGTCTAACTGTCTGCACAGCCACAGCTCCCACAGAGAACTGTTGCGCTGCCAGAAGAGGAACGGTGTACTCAACGGCCAGGTTTGTCCCGATGACCACTGTAACACGCTGAGCGCGCCTTCCTCATTACAAAACAAAACCCACACATATGATAAAGCAGGAACTGGGGATATTGTTGCCAAGGTGGTTACAGCGGCTATGTCTTTCCGCCGCAGAGCCTGAGGTCGCGGTTTCATTCCCTGGCCAGTGGCGACTGCATTTATAAGAATACTGGTGCACTAAGATTAAGGTGCGCGTCAAATAGTCATATGGCACTCCAAATTAATACGGCGGCCTCCCCGCCTTTACCAGCAAGGCGTCCTTCAAGGACATTTGTTTTGTATTGAGACGTTGTACCACCTCATAGGGTAGGATTTGATTTGAAGAAATGAAGTAGGAAGGCGGAACACAACAATTTGATTTCATTAAAATAATATATTGTGAGACTGTAGAGGTCAAAACCACAATCTGATTCTGATTATGAGATATGCCGTAGTGGGGCTGGGAGGGGGACTCCGCATTCATTTTTGGCCATCTGCGGTTCTTTGCCACAACAGTTTGTACGGAACGTGCGACCTCCAACTCAGCGGCGCAATGCCACAGTGACTAAGATGCAGCGGCGGGTAATCTTGTTTTACTTGATTTGGCTGAGAATGTCGGATGACGGTGAAAAGTCTCTATAATTTCTGTAATAAGAAACTGAAGAGATTACAAACCGAGAGATATCGCTATCTTGAAGGAAAGAGTAGGCATGATCAAGCTAAACACGTAGGGTACGCGCAAGCAATAACGAACGGATAGGTGCAGAGAAGTGCACAGAAGAAATGGAGCGCATGTCTCGACTCTGCTTGTGCCATAGATAAGAGGAGGAGAAGTAATTTCTTATGTGAAAGGCAAAGGTCAGCCTGAGCTAGCATGGCGTGAAAGGTGGTGACATCTAGCTTTCTATTCTCTGCGCACGATAAGGACGAAAGTAGACGAAAAAATAAGGCTAATGTGATGACCGCAAGAAGGAGGGATACGTCTGTACAATATTCATCTCTAAAACCGCAATTCCAGCCCGTTTTTCTGCGAATAGCCGAAAACATTAAAGATATATTTTCACAGCAGGCTGAAGTGGTGACAGTATAGGAAATCAACGTCGAAGTCCTTTCGTAGGACTTAACCTTGTCTCGCCTCCTGCGCATACACCCACACCGAACACGGAGAAGCAACACGATCACTTGTGAGTCACAGCCGTGCGCTTTAACATTCTAGTAGATTAAACTCGGCCGCATTTTCCACTCTGTCCAATGTGCTGGTCATGTGCATTATAGACTGTCGCCAAATTTCGAACGGACACAATCGTATGCAGGAAGCCTCAGAGTACAAACCGTGTTAATGCATTAAATGCGGCGTGCGCGCACCGGAAGGCGTTGAGAACGAGCACGCTCTTCGTTCCATCAGCACCCAGCTCTATAGAACTCTTCGGACATGCACCGGCAAGAAGACTGATCGCTCAAGTTCCATTAACAAAGGCGCGCGAAAGAGAGATCGTCACAACAAGAACGCAAGTTGCCCTTCCTGTAGTGGCTGCCCTCACTTTGCCGGTATCGCTTCATCGACACCCCTACGCATAACCGTCTGCGTCCGCACTGTCTATCTTTAGAGCCTTTAATCACTTTTTTAAAATCTTTTAAACTTTCCAGGGTGGTCACGTGCCGCGTTCGGTGTCGAGACCCCCTAGAGCTATCGAGGCATGGGAAAAAAATGACGCTGTCTTAGGCATTCGTTTCTATTCGTATATATTTTTCTGTTTTTGCTTTCAAGAGCGCGCATGACAGTCATTCGCATTGTAAAGGCGCGAAGAGGGGTTCGATACGCTTCGACGAAGCGGATCGAGGCAGCGGGACGCGTTGTTCCCGTTTTGCAACTTGCCCCTTCGGTTCGTGTTACCATTTTAAAAGTCATTAGAGCGCCTTGTGACGCAATACCTTCAACCCCCGGTCTCCATTGTGATCTGCTTCTACGCTCACTCGGTCAATCCAGCTTTTTTTTTTTTTAGAGAGGTTATTGTTCGGAGTGGTTGCATAAGAAATAAAAAGCGTGATCTGGTGTTCGCAGAAGTGTTCGCCGAAGTACAGCAGAAGTGTTCGACGTGATTCCCTTGACGTTGACGAGATTCACATCGTACTTACAAGGAGAACCTTGTTGTTGATCAACTCGCGTGCCGCCAAATTGCCGTGGACACTCAGGTGCAGTCTCATTCACTCATAATGCGAACACACGAGCAGAGCCATGGTGCAGTCAACGCCGTCCGCGCATCGAAGCAAACCGGCCGGTTCTTATTTTTATTTATTTATTTCTCTGAAGCCTATAGATAATCTATAGATTAGCCAGCCTTCGGAACATCACACAATTTTTCACAGGTAGATTGTTTCAGACAGTTAAATTGAATAATTTAAGGCCAAATTTCTTGTTAGCACTTTTTATTAATACTATTATTTTTTATGGGCACGTATCAGAATTGTGGAGTGGGGCTTCCTCCATTCCATTCTGACTCCGCCTCGGAAAATGGCGATCCCCGCAATTTTCCTCCTTTTAGCTCCTCGGAATGCATCTAGTTGGACCAGTCCCATTTTTAGGAGTGGCTTAGCTGATTCATTCATCTCTTTCAATTCTAATAAATGTAATTCTAATCTGTAATTGTTTACTTCTTGGGCTTACACACCTGCTTGGGCTGGCGCTTGCTTTTGCGTACTGAAGGAGGCGGTATTGAGTAAAAAAATGAGAAATGTAATATATTAGCCAAGTGTAGCTTAGCATAAGTGGAAAATTTACAGGTTTGGCAGTCACTTTTTGAAAACAACATTTAGCGCTCCAAGTCTAAGTGCCCATTCGATTCCCCCCCTTGATCTTGGGCTTTGGTTCCATTAACATTCTACGTGCCCAACTGGTGTCATCATTCCATTCCCTCCTTGCGTTTCCTAGCTTTCTCTTTCTATACACACCACCGCTACCACACCCTTCATTCTGTTAATCTCAGTTTTAGTTTGTCGTCTACCCTGGTTTGCAATCTAATCCGAACTGACCCCTTCCCATCTATTCTTAATCTTCTCTTGTTTTTTCTTTTTCCTTGCGTCGCTACTTGCGAAACGCTATGCCCTACCGGACTTGAAAAGCAAGAAGAAGCATGGTGCTCCCCGACTTTGTGTTTGAGCAGAATGGGCCGCGTGCTACTGAGGTAGGGGAGGGGGAGAAGGGGGGAGGGGTGGGGGTGTTGTGTTGCACGTATGGGGGAGGGGTGCATTGAACGAGAGCAGGACCCGTCGCTGGCGCGTGTTTGACACAATTCGACCCCGCATTCGGTTCCTGCTCTCTTGACTTCGGCTCCTAATGCACTCGACGCGTTGCCGAGTTCGCGAGTGTGTCGGTCGTTCCCGGACGCCTCGATCGGGCCACCCTCATCGTCGATTTATTGTTACGCAGTGTATACCACCGTTGCAAAAAAAAAAAAAAATCAATCTGAAAAGACGAAAGGGTAAAACACCCGAAATGAAGGATCGATTGGGAGGACTCTTGAATAAAAACAACATAATAAAATAGTTTTCGAATGGAACGTGTGACTTTACCGGTGGGAAGGAAGCGGGGAAGTGAGGAACGGGATCGAATCTGTGGGAACCAGTGTTAAAGAACCTGCTAGCTGATTTTAATAATATTGAAAAAAAAAACACAACTCTTCGTGCTTTAATTCGAGTGCCTGTAATGGAATAGCGTAAAAGGGCCCGATCATTTGGTGATTATTTATGGTCAGGAGCATGACTTCTCCAAGGTCACGGTCATTTGTGAATTTGACGTTGTTATCATTGCGTCATGACCGCTGCTGCCTACCTGCTGCTGTCTGTGAGTCATGGACGTTAGCCGAAACGCAACAACGTCTCGAAAACTTTTAATGACTCTGAAGACAGCAAACATATGCGCCACACCTATCAGTATATGTATCAAATTATTTAAAAACGTGACAACTTCTACGTGAATATAACAAACTTCATGGTGGTAACAATCTGAAGAAACCCCAGTTGTCTTTTTTTATTCTCTTAACTTACTTAGTAGTTACAATCAGCAATAATTAGGTAGCCTAAATTAATAATTTCGTGGCCATTATGTGAATAGGAGGTTTCTAGTGCACGTTATGCAAACGGCTTTGACGTATTTCCTTGAACTATCGAACCAGTTTTTCTTTTCTTCTCTTTAAATAAGAACTGGTATGGTAACGTTTACCTACTCTTTAGCAATTGATTTATGACCCACGTGTTATTACATGACTTTCAGAGCACATTTCAGAAACATCTGCTTCGCTGGAGTTCCGTTATGTTCGTCCTGGATCTGTGTTGATCCTTCTAAGAAATGTACTTGCAATGTCAACAGAAAAGAAAAATAACTTTTCATAATGTGGACCTGGCCTCGCGCTTGAGAAACACCCCAGTATGCGTTTCTGCTGTTAGGTACAGCTCGTCTGTGTGTTCAAAAGTTGCCTCGTCATTTCTCGTAATCATCATGATTATAATATTCAGACGCCTCGTTTTTGTCGTCCCCAACCGGACGGAAGCTTCTCCCGGTGATCAATTCATTTATCGACGTCATGTACCAGTCGGCTTCACCCTGCGTTGATCTTAACAATTTAGTTTATCTTAACAAGGTTACAGTAGGAATAGCTACTAAGCAAATTTCATTGCAACTATACCACGCACTCTGAATCAGCGATTCGTTATTTCTCAGTGCACCTCTAAACGTCTAGAGGCCAAACTTTCAAGCAGCACCGAACCTGGAAATTTGTCGCGCTTTCATTAGATACCTTGCTATGGGGTCCGTTAAGTAACTCATGAACCGCTTTGGTAATCTGCATAAATGTTTGCCTTCCGAGAAAACGTACGCTAGCACATATTGCCTAAAGCTATTCGCCCATGCTTTCCGCATCAGAATGGCTGAAAGTGTTAATTATAACGACTGTGGCAGCGAGCAAACGCTAAACATTACAATTCAGTGTAAATTCGTAAAAAAATTTATATGACCCAATGACGCGATGAGGTCTAATCAGGTAAACGTGCTTCTAACTCAGAAATAAGAACTCCAGCAATTTGAAAACTTTACTTGCTTGCTTTTCGACATTAGGTCAAGATTGTGCGCTTGTTTGACGTAGGGGTCTCCTTACGATAATTATGTCATCGTGTGCCGCCGTTTAAAACTCTGCAGAAGACGTTATTATAATCCTGCATATAAACGTACGGCTCGTATTGGTTTGCGACCAGGACGCACCATGACCGAGAGTGCAGATGCGGATGGCTGTCGCTATATAAGGGGAGAGAAATGGATTTGCAAGTTATAAACTGCGCCAACAATTAACCTGTGGTATTTTAACGTAATTGTATGGGTTGCTGAGGATCGAATAAACACAGTCGCGGATAACCAAGGAGTAGAGTTTTTGATGAATAAAAGAAATTGGCAGCCATTAGATGGAGAGTGCTGATGAAAGAAAATTTAATTCAGTAATGCGTAGAGAGGCGTCATTCGTGAATTGAACATAACAGGGATTGACGTTGATGAAGGGAAAAAGGAGAAGCGTAAGTCATACGTAGCTGCCTATAAACAGTGCTAAGGAAGTTGCGCGATTAATTTCTCAGAAAGCCTTATCAGTGATGAACATTTCATCACATTAGTTATGAGCAATTAAAAAGAAGGTATAAACATGCGTTTGTGCAGAAGCAGGCGATTTGCGAGAGACTAAGCTTGAGTCACGAGGACAAAGCGTCCACAATGAACGCGTTGCCTCGCGGTGATGCTTTATGCGATTCATCTTCATCTATGAGCTTCCTCCTCCTCTCTCTCTATCGTATCCAGATGTCGCAGGTATACAGCTCACACCGACGAAGCGTCCTGACCTCCCTATTCGATATGAAGCCTACCTATACAGTAAGGCAGCAGTGGAGCGGGAGGTGAAATGACGCGAACGAGGGCGTACGGAGAGGTCACGCATGCAGATTTTGCGCACGCATAACGTGGGCGGGATATGTGGCTTTCTGTCACGCGAAATTATGGCGTGTCATCGAACGTGGCACAGCATACGGTTCTCGTGCGCTACTCTGCGGTTCGCCATAGAGCACCTCTTTTTCCTGTCTGTGTTCTGCCGGCAAGAAATAAATATAAAAAAGTAAACGCACATGATAAACCTGCGCGAAGAGTTGACAAAAACAAACATACAAAAAAAAGACAAGGTGAGGCAGATAAAACAACATACGGCCTGTACCCTCCCTACACTGCGGGCATCGAGGGCAATTGGCTTACTGCACTAGCCCCGCTCACCCCCCCCCCCCCCCCCACCCTCTATCCTCCTATTCGCGTTCCTTGCGGGATCCGCTGATCAGGCCAATCTGGAATTGAAACTTTATGCAGAGAAATAAATGAGATTTCCCCATTTCTCGGAGACTAATGACGCGAAATGAGCTTTGACTCGAAAACGATAAGTGCCTCATCCGGCTGTTCGAGAACGAAAGCTGAGGCAGAAAAGGAGATAAATGAAAAGGAGAAGGCAAGAAGTTATTCGCAAGAAAAGGACCAGTTCACTATCCCTCAATGAGGGGTGGGTAATAGGAGATAAGAAGTTTGCACCAAATCGGTTTGATAAGGTGGCTGCTTTTGAGAACATGGCTAACAGTACGCGAGAACAACGCGTTATGTCACGGCTGCTTCCGTTGCGGAGCATTGGTATATGCGGAACTCTTCATTATCGCATAAAGTTCGTGTCGCCTCCTGCTTTTTCTTGCGTTCGTGGAAGGTCTCAAAATTTATGCGGCAACCTTGCAACATCGCGAACGTTACGGAGCCATCATAGCCACGTCAATCGTTGCCATCCTAGACTCTGACGTCGGCGTGGTTGTCACCGTTGGGACGCAGTCGTCATCGCTGTCGTGCGTTTTTCGTCGTCATCGTGACATTGCCGTCTTTCTTGTTGATCATGTTGCTGGGGGCACAAGCTAGCGTTTTCTCGAAAGATCGATGTCTGGAGATAGATTACTCGACTGTATATAGTTTGGCATGCTGTTTCTTTCGGGGCCTTAATACATGGCTAAAATAGGTTTCTTTTATTACCTTGAACTGATACCTCACCGTTTCAGTCCTCGCCTCAATTGTGTCTCGTCTTAATGGCACCGCCTTTCGTCACATTCCTTAGGTAGAACTTGAATTGAACAGTGAAGTCGGATTAATGAAGCTGTATGTGTAAGTGACACCATTGCAATATCAAAGTAACCATTCTTACTGTATAAAGAAGGCTTGGAAGGTACGTGTGATTGCAAAAAAAAAAAACAAAGGAAGGACAGGTGATGCCGCCGTGACGTTGACACACTCGCTTACTGCAACGTCACATATTTTGGCAGCGTCTTCTCTGGTTCATTTGACTGGATACAGGGGATTCAATTCTACACTGACGACGCATGAGGTTTAATGGCGGATATGTCATGTCTGCGCGAAGAGCGCCAAGCAAGGACTAAGTTGCATATTGAAGGAGTCAGTGATTCAAACCAACCAGTTTACAAAGCTTTTTCAGCTCAGAAACATCACAAATACAGTGTAGCAAATACGCTGAAACCCATGATTTAGGCACGACACTGAGTAAAGAATGCGCAATTTGAAGTGCAATGTCTTAATAAAAAATTCCTTTTTTTTTGTAAATGAATGGAACCAGTGTTTTCAAAGAATGCGTTACCTGCCTAAGGGTGTTTAATATCATTTTATGTAGCGTCTCTTTGATGATTTACCCCATATACTGGCATTGGGTACAGATTATTTTTTCTCCAACCGCATCGCACTGACGCGAGGTATCTTTTGTTTCTCGTTTGTGATTGGGACAACTCTTCATTGATCAGCAGTAATTGGAATGGCTGACAATGCCGCATTAGAATAAGATGGCGAGCTTGGCCAGTTAGTTGACGTTCATTCAATTTTGACGGTCATTTTCATTTCTACCTCCATATTTGTGTCCCCGTCTTATG